>NW_024609777.1:265000-455000 GCF_018296145.1 Oncorhynchus tshawytscha
AGAAAGAGAGAGAGGTAGGAGGTGGGAGTGAGAGAGAGAGAGAGAAAGAGAGAGAGGTAGGAGGTGGGAGTGGGAGTGAGAGAAAGAGAGAGAGGTAGGGGTGGGAGTGGGAGTGAGAGAGAAAGAGAGGGGGTGGGAGGTAGGGGGGTGGGAGTGGGAGTGAGAGAAAGAGAGAGAGGTAGGAGGTGGGAGTGGGAGTGAGAGAAAGAGAGAGAGGTAGGAGGTGGGAATGGGAGTGAGAGAGAGAAAGAGAGAGAGGTAGGGGGTGGGAGTGGGAGTGAGAGAGAGAAAGAGAGAGAGGTAGGGGGGGGTGGGAGTGGGAGTGAGAGAAAGAGAGAAAGAGAGAAAGGTAGGGGTGGGAGTGAGTGAGAGAAAGAGAGAGAGGTAGGGGTGGGAGTGGGAGTGAGAGAGAGAAAGAGAGAGAGAGAGGTAGGGGTGTGGGAGTGGGAGTGAGAGAGAGAGAGAGAGAGAGAGAGGTATGGGGTGGGGTGGGGGAGTGAGAGAAAGAGAGAGAGGTAGGGGTGGGAGTGGGAGTGAGAGAGAGAGGTAGGGGTGGGAGTGGGAGTGAGAGAGAAAGAGAGGTAGGAGGTGGGAGTGGGAGTGAGAGAAAGAGAGAGAGGTAGGGGTGGGAATGGGAGTGAGAGAGAGAGAGAGGTAGGAGGTGGGAGTGGGAGTGAGAGAGAGAGAGAGAGGTATGGGGTGGGAGTGGGAGTGAGAGAAAGAGAGAGAGGTAGGGGTGGGAGTGGGAGTGAGAGAGAGGTAGGGGTGGGAGGGGTGGGGTAGGGGTGGGAGTGGGAGAGAGAGAGAGAGGTAGGGGTGGGAGTGGGAGTGAGAGAGAGGTAGGGGGTGGGAGTGGGAGTGAGAGAGAGGTAGTGGTGGGAGTGGGAGTGAGAGAGAGAGAGAGGTAGGGGTGGGAGTGGGAGTGAGAGAGAGAGAGAGGTATGGGGTGGGAGTGGGAGTAAGAGAGAGAGAGAGAGAGAGAGGTAGGGGTGGGAGTGGGAGTGAGAGAGGTAGGAGGTGGGAGTGGGAGTGAGAGAACGAGAGAGAGGTAGGAGTGGGAGTGAGAGAGAGAAAGAGAGAGAGGTAGGGGGTGGGAGTGGGAGTGAGAGAGAGAAAGAGAGAGAGGTAGGGGGTGGGAGTGAGAGAAAGAGAGAAAGAGAGAAAGATAGGGGTGGGAGGAGTGAGTGAGTGAGAGAAAGAGAGAGAGGTAGGGGTGGGAGTGGGAGTGAGAGAAAGAGAGAAAGAGAGAAAGGTAGGGGTGGGAGTGAGTGAGAGAAAGAGAGAGAGGTAGGGGTGGGAGTGGGAGTGAGAGAACGAGAGAAAGAGAGAAAGGTAGGGGTGGGAGTGAGTGAGTGAGAGAAAGAGAGAGAGGTAGGGGGTGGGGTGGGAGTGGGAGAGAGAGAAAGAGAGAGAGAGAGGTAAGGGTGGAAGTGGGAGTGAGAGAGAGAGAGAGAGAGGTATGGGGTGGGAGTGGGAGTGAGAGAAAGAGAGAGAGGTAGGGGTGGGAGTGGGAGTGAGAGAGAGGTAGGGGTGGGAGTGGGAGTGTGAGAGAGAGAGAGGTAGGGGTGGGAGTGGGAGTGAGAGAGAGAGAGAGGTATGGGGTGGGAGGGGAGTGAGAGAGAGAGAGAGAGGTAGGGGTGGGAGTGGGAGTGAGAGAGAGAGAGGTAGGAGGTGGGAGTGGGAGTGAGAGAGAGAAAGAGAGAGAGGTAGGGGTGGGAGTGAGAGAAAGAGAGAGAACAAGAATAAGAGATAAATAAAGAGTGCCTTCCATCCCCCTCTGCCATCAGTGAAACAACACCTCTTCATCAATACATACTGCATCCACAGTACCCCCTCTAGCACTCTGCCATCAGTGAAACAACACCTCTTCATCAATACATACTGCATCCACAGTACCCCCTCTAGCACTCTGCCATCAGTGAAACAACACCTCTTCATCAATACATACTGCATCCACAGTACCCCCTCTAGCAGTCACTTCATAACACACTGGCTCACCAGCCTTGGAAAACCAATATATATAGGTGTCAGATTACACCAGTCAGTCAGGCCGGAGCAACAGGCCCAGTCTAGAGCCTTGACTACAGTGAGAGGAGACACATAGACTGGCTGGTAGTCACCATGAGGAGTTATAATAGACATAGGTCAGTGACAGCAGCACTTCACTGGTCTGTCTGTCTGTCTGTCTGTCTGTCTGTCTGTCTGTCTGTCTGTCTGTCTGTCTGTCTGTCTGTCTGTCTGCCTGCCTGCCTGCCTGCCTGCCTGCCTGCCTGCCTGTCTGTCTGCCTGCCTGTCTGTCTGTCTGTCTGTCTGTCTGTCTGTCTGTCTGCCTGTCTGCCTGCCTGCCTGTCTGTCTGTCTGTCTGCCTGCCTATCTGTCTGTCTGTCTGTCTGTCTGTCTGTCTGTCTGTCTGTCTGTCTGTCTGCCTGCCTGCCTGCCTGCCTGTCTGTCTGTCTGTCTGTCTGTCTGTCTGTCTGTCTGTCTGTCTGTCTGCCTGCCTGCCTGTCTGTCTGTCTATCTCACTGTCTGCATGTCCGCCGGCCTACCTGTCTCCCTGTCTATCTGCCTGTCTGCATGCCTGACTGACTGTCTGTCTTTCTGTCTGTCTCCTCTTCTCACCTGTAGTACTCTACGTGATCTGTCTGATCAGCGATGGCCGACAGGTCTGTCTGATCAGCAATGGCCGACAGGTCTGTCTGTCTGTCTGTCTGTCTGTCTGTCTGATCAGCGATGGCCGACAGGTCTGTCTGTCTGTCTGTCTGATCAGCGATGGCCGACAGGTCTGTCTGTCTGTTTCCTCTTCTCACCTGTAGTATTCTACGTAATCTGTCTGATCAGCGATGGCCGACAGGTCCACCTTGGCCTTGCTGAGGTCCGGCATGGCGGTCAGCTGTCTGATGATGTTGTCAGCCATCTGACCCATGAACCTCAAGGCCTGGACATAGTCTCCCCGCGTAGCAAAGATCTCATCCAGACGATTCAGGTGCTGCTGCAGACCCACCTCCATACTGCCCAGAGAACTGGAGACCTGGAAGAGAGAGAGAGAGATGAGATAGAGAAGATGGAGGGCAGGAGAGAGAGAGATGAGATAGAGAAGATGGAGGGCAGGAGAGAGAGAGATGGGATAGAGAAGATGGAGGGCAGGAGAGAGAGATTTGGGATAGAGAAGATGGAGGGCAGGAGAGAGAGAGATGGGATAGAGAAGATGGAGGGCGAGAGAGAGAGAGATGAGGTAGAGAAGATGGAGGGCAGGAGAGAGAGATGGGATAGAGAAGATGGAGGGCAGGAGAGAGAGAGATGGGATAGAGAAGATGGAGGGCAGGAGAGAGAGATATGGAGAAGGGAGAGAAAGGGAGAGAGAGAGAGAGGGAGAAGGGGGAGAGAGGGGGAGGTATGGAGAAGGGGAGAGAGAGGGAGAGGTATGGAGAAGGGGAGGGAGAAGGGGAGAGGTAGAGAGAGAGAGAGAGAGTGACTAAAATTGAGCACGAAGCCATGCAATCTTCATAGACAAACATTGGCAGTAGAATGGCCCTACTGAAGAGTTCAGTGACTTTCAACGTGGCACCACCATAGGATGCCACCTGTCCAACAAGTCAGTTCGTAAAATCTCTGCCCTGCTAGAGCTGCCCAGTTCAACTGCCCCGGCACAAAGCAAGGTCCTTACAGAAATGGTTTGTCGAGATCAGTGTGGAAGATCTTGACTGGACTGCACAGAGCCCTGACCTCAACCCCATCAAACACCTTTGGTATGAATTGGAACGCCGACTGCAAGCCAGGCCTAAATACCCAACATCAATGCCCGACCTCGTTAATGCTCTTGTGGCTGAATTGAAGCAAGTCCCCACAGCTATGTTCCAACAGTGAAAAGCCTTCCCAGAAGAGTGGATGATGTTTATAGCAGAAAAGGGGGGACCAACTCCATATTAATGTCCTTGGTTTTTGGAATGAGATGTTTGAGGAACTGGCGTCCACATTCTTTTGATGGTGTTGTGTACATAGCATACCACCCTGCATTCCACTGCTGGCTTGCCTCTGATGCTAATCAGGGCCGGTCCCTGGATGGGAGACTAGATGCTGCTGGAAGTGGTGTTGGAGGGCCAATAGAGGGACTCTTCCCTCTGGTCTCAGGAGATTCCAATGCCCCAAGGCAGTGAAGGAGACGTTGCCCTGTGTAAGGTCTTTCAGATGGGATGTTAAATGGGTGGCCTGACTCTCTGGGGTCACTAAAGATCCCATGGCACTTATCGTAAGAGTAGAGGTGTTAACCCCGGTGTCCTGGATAAATTCCCAATCTGGCCCTCATACCATCACGGCCACTTAATCATCCTCAGCTTCCCATTGGCTCATTCATCATCCTCAGCTTCCCATTGGCTCATTCATCATCCACAGCTTCCCATTGGCTCATTCATCATCCTCAGCTTCCCATTGGCTCATTCATCATCCTCAGCTTCCCATTGGCTCATTCATCATCCTCAGCTTCCCATTGGCTCATTCATCATCCTCAGCTTCCCATTGGCTCATTCATCATCCTCAGCTTCCCATTGGCTCATTCCTCATCCACAGCTTCCCATTGGCTCATTCATCATCCACAGCTTCCCATTGGCTCATTCATCATCCTCAGCTTCCCATTGGCTCATTCATCATCCTCAGCTTCCCATTGGCTCATTCATCATCCTCAGCTTCCCATTGGCTCATTCATCATCCTCAGCTTCCCATTGGCTCATTCATCCCACCTCTCCACTGTACCTCTTCCCCAGGTCGTTGGTGTAAAAGAAACCAATCAATCAACTTACCAGGTGAAATGAGGGAGTAGTGGCTCGGTTCCAACATCTATAGATGGTCACTTCTAGAGACGCTTTCACCGGCACGGTTCCAACATCTATAGATGGTCACTTCTAGAGACGCTTTCACCGGCACGGTTCCAACATCTATAGATGGTCACTTCTAGAGACGCTTTCACCGGCACGGTTCCAACATCTATAGATGGTCACTTCTAGAGACGCTTTCACCGGCACGGTTCCAACATCTATAGATGGTCACTTCTAGAGACACTTTCACCGGCACGGTTCCAACATCTATAGATGGTCACTTCTAGAGACGCTTTCACCGGCACGGTTCCAACATCTATAGATGGTCACTTCTAGAGACGCTTTCACCGGCACGGTTCCAACATCTATAGATGGTCACTTCTAGAGACACTTTCACCGGCACGGTTCCAACATCTATAGATGGTCACTTCTAGAGACGCTTTCACCGGCACGGTTCCAACATCTATAGATGGTCACTTCTAGAGACGCTTTCACCGGCACGGTTCCAACATCTATAGATGGTCACTTCTAGAGACGCTTTTCACCGGTTCCAACATCACGGTTCCAACATCTATAGATGGTCACTTCTAGAGACGCTTTCACCGGCACGGTTCCAACATCTATAGATGGTCACTTCTAGAGACGCTTTCACCGGCACGGTTCCAACATCTATAGATGGTCACTTCTAGAGACGCTTTCACCGGCACGGTTCCAACATCTATAGATGGTCACTTCTAGAGACGCTTTCACCGGCACGGTTCCAACATCTATAGATGGTCACTTCTAGAGACGCTTTCACCGGCACGGTTCCAACATCTATAGATGGTCACTTCTAGAGACGCTTTCACCGGCACGGTTCCAACATCTATAGATGGTCACTTCTAGAGACGCTTTCACCGGCACGGTTCCAACATCTATAGATGGTCACTTCTAGAGACGCTTTCACCGGCACGGTTCCAACATCTATAGATGGTCACTTCTAGAGACTATAGATGGCTTTCACCGGCACGGTTCCAACATCTATAGATGGTCACTTCTAGATGGTCACACTTTCACCGGCACGGTTCCAACATCTATAGATGGTCACTTCTAGAGACGCTTTCACCGGCACGGTTCCAACATCTATAGATGGTCACTTCTAGAGACGCTTTCACCGGCACGGTTCCAACATCTATAGATGGTCACTTCTAGAGACACTTTCACCGGCACGGTTCCAACATCTATAGATGGTCACTTCTAGAGACGCTTTCACCGGCACGGTTCCAACATCTATAGATGGTCACTTCTAGAGACGCTTTCACCGGCACGGTTCCAACATCTATAGATGGTCACTTCT
Source organism: Oncorhynchus tshawytscha (assembly GCF_018296145.1). Classification (NCBI taxonomy): domain Eukaryota; kingdom Metazoa; phylum Chordata; class Actinopteri; order Salmoniformes; family Salmonidae; genus Oncorhynchus; species Oncorhynchus tshawytscha. Next base: position 271,145 of record NW_024609777.1, read on the forward strand.
AGAGACGCTTTCACCGGCACGGTTCCAACATCTATAGATGGTCACTTCTAGAGACACTTTCACCGGCACGGTTCCAACATCTATAGATGGTCACTTCTAGAGACACTTTCACCGGCACGGTTCCAACATCTATAGATGGTCACTTCTAGAGACGCTTTCACCGGCACGGTTCCAACATCTATAGATGGTCACTTCTAGAGACGCTTTCACCGGCACGGTTCCAACATCTATAGATGGTCACTTCTAGAGACGCTTTCACCGGCACGGTTCCAACATCTATAGATGGTCACTTCTAGAGACGCTTTCACCGGCACGGTTCCAACATCTATAGATGGTCACTTCTAGAGACGCTTTCACCGGCACGGTTCCAACATCTATAGATGGTCACTTCTAGAGACGCTTTCACCGGCACGGTTCCAACATCTATAGATGGTCACTTCTAGAGACACTTTCACCGGCACGGTTCCAACATCTATAGATGGTCACTTCTAGAGACACTTTCACCGGCACGGTTCCAACATCTATAGATGGTCACTTCTAGAGACGCTTTCACCGGCACGGTTCCAACATCTATAGATGGTCACTTCTAGAGACGCTTTCACCGGCACGGTTCCAACATCTATAGATGGTCACTTCTAGAGACGCTTTCACCGGCACGGTTCCAACATCTATAGATGGTCACTTCTAGAGACGCTTTCACCGGCACGGTTCCAACATCTATAGATGGTCACTTCTAGAGACACTTTCACCGGCACGGTTCCAACATCTATAGATGGTCACTTCTAGAGACGCTTTCACCGGCACGGTTCCAACATCTATAGATGGTCACTTCTAGAGACACTTTGTGCACGGTTCCAACATCTATAGATGGTCACTTCTAGAGACGCTTTCACCGGCACGGTTCCAACATCTATAGATGGTCACTTCTAGAGACGCTTTCACCGGCACGGTTCCAACATCTATAGATGGTCACTTCTAGAGACACTTTCACCGGCACGGTTCCAACATCTATAGATGGTCACTTCTAGAGACGCTTTCACCAGCACGGTTCCAACATCTATAGATGGTCACTTCTAGAGACGCTTTCACCGGCACGGTTCCAACATCTATAGATGGTCACTTCTAGAGACGCTTTCACCGGCACGGTTCCAACATCTATAGATGGTCACTTCTAGAGACGCTTTCACCGGCACGGTTCCAACATCTATAGATGGTCACTTCTAGAGACGCTTTCACCGGCACGGTTCCAACGTGTTTCTTGTTCTTGTTGCAACTACTCACAAAAAGGTCCAGGTTTGTCGCACAGACTCCAGTTGATGAATGGTTCAACCGCTGCGCCACTCGGGCGGCCTCAAATCTAATCTTAACAACTCCAAGTTATGGAGTTGGAACTGTAGAACACTTCATCTTTATAATTGAACTGAATTGGAAATCAATATTTAAACATTTCCCAGTTTATTGGAATTAATATGTAAAATAATTGGCTGCAGGATTTCTTAAAAATCATTTAAACTTTCAAAAAGGGACTCGCACATCTGAGCTATCTTTGTTGCAGGTGCCTGGTAACAGATGAATAAGATGAGAAAAAAAGAAACCTCTTGCTAGTATCCTTATCCACTCCGCTGTCCCTGTGCCTGGGCTGCAGTCCTCTCTCTTCCCTCCACTCTCTACTCCCTCTCCTCTCCACTCTCTACTCCCTCTCCTCTCTACTCTCTCTTCCCTCTCCTCTCTACTCCCTCTCCTCTCTACTCTCTACTCTCTACTCCCTCTCCTCTCTCTTCCCTCTCCTCTCTTCCCTCCACTCTCTACTCCCTCTCCTCTCCACTCTCTACTCCCTCTCCTCTCTACTCTCTCTTCCCTCTCCTCTCTACTCCCTCTCCTCTCTACTCTCTACTCCCTCTCCTCTCTCCTCTCTCCTCTCTACTCTCTACTCCCTCTCCTCTCTCCTCTCTACTCTCTACTCCCTCTCCTCTCCACTCTCTACTCCCTCTCCTCTCTACTCTCTACTCCCTCTCCTCTCTCTTCCCTCTCCTCTCTCTCCCTCTCCTCTCTCTTCCCTCTCCTCTCTACTCCCTCTCCTCTCTCTCCCTCTCCTCTCTACTCCCTCTCCTCTCTACTCCCTCTCTCTCTCTCTTCCCTCTCCTCTCTCTTCCCTCTCTTCTCTCTTCCCTCTCCTCTCTCTTCCCTCTCCTCTCCACTCTCTACTCTCTACTCCCTCTCCTCTCTCTTCCCTCTCCTCTCTACTCCCTCTCCTCTCTACTCTCTCTTCCCTCTCCTCTTTACTCCCTCTCCTCTTTACTCCCTCTCCTCTCTACTCCCTCTCCTCTCTCTTCTCTCTACTCCCTCTCCTCTCTACTCTCTATTCCCTCCCCTCTCTACTCCCTCTCCTCTCTACTCTCTCTTCCCTCTCCTCTCTACTCCCTCTCCTATCTCCCCTCTCCTCTCTCTCCTCTCTACTCCCTCTCTTCCCTAACCTCCCTCTCCTCTCTACTCCCTCTCTTCCCTCTCCTCTCTACTCCCTCTCTTCCCTCTCCTCTCTACTCCCTCTCTTCCCTCTCCTCTCTACTCCCTCTCTTCCCTCTCCTCTCTACTTCCTCTCTTCCCTTTCCTCTCTACTCCCTCTCCTCTCTACTCTCTCTTCCTCTCTCTCCTCTCTACTCCCTCTCCTCTCTACTCCCTCTCCTCTTTACTCCCTCTCCTCTCTACTCCCTCTCCTCTCTATTCCCTCTCCTCTCTTCCCTCCACTCTCTACTCCCTCTCCTCTCCCTCTCTACTCCCTCTCCTCTCTACTCTCTACTCCCTCTCCTCTCTCTTCCCTCTCCTCTCTCTTCCCTCTCCTCTCTACTCCCTCTCCTCTCTACTCCCTCTCCTCTCTACTCCCTCTCCTCTCTACTCCCTCTCCTCTCTCTTCCCTCTCCTCTCTACTCCCTCTCCTCTCTACTCCCTCTCTACTCCCTCTCCTCTCTCTTCCTTCTCCTCTTTCTTCCTCACTCGCTTCTCTCTCCTCTTCCACTCTGCTGCTCTGCTGTCCCTGTGTCTGGGCTGCAGTCCTCTGGGTCTTCAGGGAAGTCTGGTCTCTTCTTCTCCTGGTCTTCAGGTTCACAGTGATCACAGCACAGACCATCCCCAGCAGAGCACAGCCCATCAGTGAAGAGTACACTCTGTAGAACGTGGAGTTGATGCCAAACGAGTCCCACACCAGCAAGAGGGTCTTAGTTACTGAGACGCACATCTCTTCATAGAAGACAGCACACCAGTACTCCCCACTGTCCGCCAGTGAGAGGTTAGAGAGGACCAGAAAGGAGGGAGGGTGAGATGCATTCATTCGGCCAACCAAGTCTTGGGGCAAGTTTGCTAGTTGTAATCTGGTGTCCAGAATGGCATCGTCCACCTGAGCAGTCCGTCTGTACCACACCACCCTGTCAGACTCAGTGAGATTATAGTTACAGCCGAGAACAACCTCCTCTCCCTCTGAGAAAAACTCTGTGAGAGGCTCAGCCTTGGGGCACACCAGGAGAGCATAGCTTTTTGTGTATCTGTACGTTCCTTGTAACTTCTCAGAGCACCCATACCACCCTGAGTGGTTGAGCATCAGTGATGGGATGACCAGGGGGAAGTAACCTGACGTTCTTCCGTCTGTCAGGTACATGTGCTTCCCTCCGCTAGTGAGATGACTGGGGACCCATCTGATGTATCCAAAGAGGATACTCTCCCACCTCGTCTCTGTCCCATTGGGGTCATCATGGTTAAAGCAGGGCAGTACAGCCTCCTCTCCTACTGAGAGAACAACATACTGTAACTTATGTCCCAGATTAAAGACCAGGCTGTAAACACAAAGCTGTCCCCCCAGTCCCATGCACCAGTAATACGACTCCAGGTCCTTTATGGTGATGTTGGTGATGTGGAGAGAGGAGCTGTTCTCAGCTAGCTGCACTCTGTTGTCTCCGTTTTCATCCTCCCTGAACCATCTGACTGTCATGTTGGCATCTTCCCTTGTGCCCTCACACTGCAACTCTACCCTGTGTCCTAAATTAACCTGCAGAATCATTTCTTCATAGGATCCACTGCAGACTAGGAGGTCCTCGCTGTCCCGGCGTGACACCCTGCCATCTGTCCAACACTCCATCCTGTACCGTCCAGAGTCTGACTGAGTGAGACTGTTGATATAGAGAAGGGATTTCTCCAGTACCAGTCGATCCCTAAACTCAGCAGCCAGGGTGGAATTCTCAAGTGGGTTTGAAGTGTTCCACAGCAGCAGGCTCTCTCCAGCTGAGGATCTGAACATCAAACAGTCGTCTTCTCCTTCATCATTAGGAATGTAAAAGGTACAGTTGTCTCCTTCATCTTTGATGTCCTGGTCTGTAAGGACAGTTCTGATTAGAACAGCCAGTTGAATGAGGAGATGTATGAGCCAAGCCATTCTACTCTGAGAAGTCTGTCAAGCATGTGAATCTTATGTGAGTCATTTCTGTTATGTTTTCACTCTGATGATACAGTTGATCATATCTATTAATCTGAGTTTCTGGAGGCCGGAAGAGGCAGGGCAGAGTTAGCAGAGGTGTTAAAATACCACAGACGACAACATGATGCTGATGACGATGATGGAAAGAGGTGTTTTTATTTTAACGTTGTGGTCTGAAGGTTGTGTATCTTTTAAATGTCCTTTCTGAGATCAGAAGTTTATCCTAATATTCTCTCCCTGCAGACACACAGGACAAGCAGTACTGCTTAGTTTATATGTGATTCAGTATTCATTTACTTTATTCAACTGTACAGTTTTTAAATTATTATTTAACCTTTATTTATTTATATATTTATTCTCATTAACCATGTTTCCATCCAAGTAATACCGTATATAAAAAATCACGAGAGCGTTGATGGAAACAGGAAGTTTTGGTACAATTGTATAAATGCAGACAAATAATGTGTTTGTTTAACATGGTGGGAACTTTTTGTGTCAGTAAAATGAATTATGCGAGAAATGGCAGTGGACACGCCTTTATGCACAAATATTAACAATCATATCGAAGTAAACTTGGGAGTCACGCAATGATATGGTGTGTGGTCCCTCCCACCACGACTGGGGAAACCATGCAGATGAAATCAGTTATGATGAACTTTACAGGGTGGTGAAAGTGCACAGTGATGTTGATGCTCCTTTCCAATAAATATCCAGGATCTGATTCTGGTGACACGATGATCGATGCTGGACTGCAGTTTGACAAATGAAAATAATTATCCATACTAATCTCATCATGTGGACCTGCCTACCTGCACAGCCTACCTGCACAGCCTACCTGCACAGCCTACCTGCACAGCCTACCCGCACAGCCTACCTGCACAGCCTACCCGCACAGCCTACCTGCACAGCCTACCTGCACAGCCTACCCGCACAGCCTACCTGCACAGCCTACCCGCACAGCCTACCCGCACAGCCTACCTGCACAGCCTACCCGCACAGCCTACCTGCACTGTACCTGTGAGCTGTTGGCTTGAGCACACATGCCAAGACCAGAGTAGGCAAATGTACGTAACGCACCAGTTTTTGTGACGACTGTTGAAAATGCTATGGAAACACATTGAACTTTTGATGTTTATTCGGTACATGGAAACTTAGTGCTCACACACAATGGACTTTTTCACCTATGTCATCACATACTAATTTATATCCCCAACAAGTCTGTTTGGTGGAAACACCACCACTGGTTGGATAATGCTCTTTTTGTTTCATATTTGCATGAAAATCTGGTCGCCAACTGGATGGAAACCAAAAGCTACAGAGATGAAAATGTATGTCACAAGAAAGACCTGTTGGACAGTTTGCTTGAAGGGGAACATGGTTCTGCCGTGGGTAGCCTAAGAGCCCTGGCGTGTCCCTGTACCATAGGGGGATGGGGGGGACATGTCCCTCCTCAATATTCAGAACAGATCGATTCTTCCTCCAAAATAATTTATTTAAAATGACATTTTAAAAAATGGGGTCGGGACCCCAGATATAATATGAACACGTCATAAACAACGTCATAAACAACGTCATAAACAACGTCATAAACAACATCATAAACAACGTCATAAACAACATCATAAACAACGTCATAAACAACGTCATAAACAACGTCATAAACACGTCATAAACAACGTCATAAACAACGTCATAAACAACATCATAAACAACGTCATAAACAACATCATAAACAACATCATAAACAACATCATAAACAACGTCATAAACAACGTCATAAACAACATCATAAACAACGTCATAAACAACATCATAAACAACATCATAAACAACGTCATAAACAACGTCATAAACAACATCATAAACAACGTCATAAACAACGTCATAAACAACATCATAAACAACATCATAAACACGTCATAAACAACGTCATAAACAACGTCATAAACAACGTCATAAACACGTCATAAACAACGTCATAAACAACGTCATAAACAACGTCATAAACACGTCATAAACAACGTCATAAACAACGTCATAAACAACGTCATAAACAACGTCATAAACAACGGCAAAATGTGTAGAATTGCAGGAAATCAGGTTTAACGGTTTGACTTTGTGCCCTAAAAATGGTCCAAATCCTTCTCTTTCTCAATGTTCAAACATAGATAAATAGGGTGCGCCTTTGTTAAAAAAATATATATATTTCTTAAGTGTATTAATTATGAAATGATGAAAAATATTAACAACATTCCACCCATGAGGCCATTAGAGGGCGATCTGGTCATTTGACGACAGGAAAGGGCAACCAGAATATAACGTTTTAAAAGTGATATTTTCACTGGACAGTTACTTTAAAACGTTTTTTCTCTAAAATGTTTCTCTAAAATAAAAATCTTGGGGGTTGGGGGACAATCCACTTATCCATCCCCTTATCCATCCACTTAACAATCCACTTATCCTTCCACTTATCCATCCCCTTATCCATCCACTTAACAATCCACTTATCCATCCACTTATCCATCCACTTAACAATCCACTTAACAATCCACTTATCCATCCACTTATCCATCCCCTTATCCATCCACTTATCCTTCCACTTATCCATCCCCTTATCCTTCCACTTATCCATCCACTTATCCATCCACTTATCCTTCCACTTATCCTTCCACTTATCCATCCACTTATCCTTCCACTTATCCTTCCACTTATCCATCCACTTAACAATCCACTTATCCATCCACTTATCCATCCCCTTATCAATCCACTTATCCTTCCACTTATCCATCCACTTATCCATCCACTTATCCATCCACTTATCCATCCACTTATCCATCCACTTATCCATCCACTTATCCTTCCACTTACCCTTCCACTTATCCATCCACTTATCCATCCACTTATCCATCCACTTATCCATCCACTTATCCATCCACTTATCCTTCCACTTATCCTTCCACTTATCCTTCCACTTATCCATCCACTTAACAATCCACTTATCCATCCACTTATCCATCCCCTTATCAATCCACTTATCCATCCACTTATCCATCCACTTATCCATCCACTTATCCGTCCACTTATCCATCCACTTAACAATCCACTTATCCATCCACTTATCCATCCACTTATCCATCCACTTATCCATCCACTTATCCATCCACTTATCCATCCCCTTATCAATCCACTTATCCTTCCACTTATCCATCCACTTATCCTTCCACTTATCCTTCCACTTATCCATCCACCTATCCTTCCACTTATCCATCCACTTATCAATCCACTTATCCATCCACTTATCCTTCCACTTATCCTTCCACTTATCCATCCACTTATCCATCCACTTATCCATCCACTTATCCGTCCACTTATCCATCCACTTAACAATCCACTTATCCATCCACTTATCAATCCACTTATCCTTCCACTTATCCATCCACTTATCCTTCCACTTATCCTTCCACTTATCCTTCCACTTATCCATCCACTTATCCATCCACTTAACAATCCACTTATCCATCCACTTATCCATCCACTTATCCATCCACTTATCCATCCACTTATCCTTCCACTTATCCTTCCACTTATCCATCCACTTCTCCATCCACTTCTCCATCCACTTATCAATCCACTTATCCTTCCACTTATCAATCCACTTATCCTTCCACTTATCCATCCACTTATCAATCCACTTATCCATCCACTTATCCTTCCACTTATCCATCCACTTATCCATCCACTTATCCATCCACTTATCCATCCACTTATCCATCCACTTATCCATCCACTTATCAATCCACTTATCCATCCACTTATCCATCCACTTATCAATCCACTTATCCATCCACTTATCCTTCCACTTATCCTTCCACTTATCCATCCACTTATCCTTCCACTTATCCATCCACTTATCCATTCACTTATCAATCCACTTATCCATCCACTTATCAATCCACTTATCCTTCCACTTATCCATCCACTTATCCATCCACTTATCCATCCACTTATCCTTACATTGACACTGTTTTCAAATGACCCTCCATATACAGTACTTCCCAAATGACCCCTCCATATACAGTACTTCCCAAATGACCCCTCCATATACAGTACTTCCCAAATGACCCTCCATATACAGTACTTCCCAAATGACCCCTCCATATACAGTACTTCCCAAATGACCCCTCCATATACAGTACTTCCCAAATGACCCCTCAAGAGAGGCATGTACAGTAAGACATGTCAAATGGTTTAGAATAGCAGGAAATGCATTTTAAAAATGTTCCCAAAACAATTCAGGGGGAGGACCCCCCCGTCGACTGTTCTTCCTCCCCAATATCTACACCACAATTTTGCCCTTTACAGACACAGATTTAGACTTGGAGCAAAAGGTTACATAAGCCTCATTATCATCTTACAGAGTGAGTTCTGGTTTTAAAATGTTCTTCATCAATGTGCGTTTATAAGGAGGAGATTATTTACCTTTAGTTTAGTAAACTGAGAAGTACATAAGTAACCTTAACCCTTTTAAATGCAGCTGAAGAAAACTTTTAAATTGGAAAGAACATCATATCTTTGCAACCCTCATAAGACACAGGATCTTCAAACCACAAACTTTAAAATACCCACTTGTTTTTCCATCATCAGCTTCCTGTTTTTCTGCTAGCTCTGCTATGACACTTTAGCTCCTCAGAGGAAACCACATCTTATCAGAGTACTGCTAGGTGTTATCTAGGGATCTATGGGCTCTGGTCAAAAGTATATAGGGAATAGGGTAACATTTGGCATGTAACCTATAACATGCTAATGTTGCCATGGTGAAGGGAGAGAGTAGTAATAACAAGATGTCCGTCCGTCCGCCCGCCCACCTACACCATGATGGCCATCATGTAGTTGTGCGGCTGCCAGCCAAATAACGTTGTACATCTGTTGTCATCAGATTCATGTATTTTCTGTGAACAGCCCCCTGACACACGTCTATTTCCATGGGAACAAACACTGTTCATAATATTCTTGTTGGCAGAGAGAACATGTTGCAGTTTTAAAGATAATGTTCTTGCAATTCTATACATTTTGCCATGTCTAATGTGTGTTCATGTGATATTTGAGTGACTCAAACATTACAACAAAATCTAAGGGCTAAAAACCATTAGCTGACATGGGCTAGTTGGTGGACATTTCTGACAGGTTATAAGTATCTCTCTAGGGTCTGTAATGACTGACATGACAAGAGGAATTGATGATGTGCTACCCAATTTCCAAAGTGCACCTTGTGCATTCTACTATTACAACTTCAAGAGACCCCCTTACGGGGCGCGCCCCGCAATTTGGGAACCACTACTCTATAGCAGAAAAAAAACAAAAACACTGTTGACTTTCAATATAAAATGCAACCCCTGTCAATACACAGCTGGACTCACCTGCTCCCACTTTCATCGTTGTGCTCTTTACAAGCACGTGATAGACCAGCTGTCCTGGTGAACTATGGTAAGTTTCATAATGTATAATAATGTGACAGGTGAAATGAAGCACGTTCTAAGAAAGCAGCCCATCTCCTGTTTCCATAGTGTGAGGAAGCTTAATGCACCAGTACACCACTTGGACAGGATGCTAGTCTACCCCCAATCTAGCTCCTTAATGCACCAGTACACCACTTGGACAGGATGCTAGTCTACCCCCAATCTAGCTCCTTAATGCACCAGTACACCACTTGGACAGGATGCTAGTCTACCCCCAATCTAGCTCCTTAATGCACCAGCACACCACTTGGACAGGATGCTAGTCTACCCCCAATCTAGCTCCTTAATGCACCAGCACACCACTTGGACAGGATGCTAGTCTACCCCCAATCTAGCTCCTTAATGCACCAGTACACCACTTGGACAGGATGCTAGTCTACCCCCAATCTAGCTCCTTAATGCACCAGTACACCACTTGGACAGGATGCTAGTCTACCCCCAATCTAACTCCTTAATGTACAAGTACACCACTTGGACAGGATGCTAGTCTATCCCCAATCTAGCTCCTTAATGCACCAGTACACCACTTGGACAGGATGCTAGTCTACCCCCAATCTAGCTCCTTAATGCACCAGTACACCACTTGGACAGGATGCTAGTCTACCCCCAATCTAGCTCCTTAATGTACCAGCACACCACTTGGACAGGATGCTAGTCTACCCCCAATCTAGCTCCTTAATGCACCAGTACACCACTTGGACAGGATGCTAGTCTACCCCCAATCTAGCTCCTTAATGTACCAGCACACCACTTGGACAGGATGCTAGTCTATCCCCAATCTAGCTCCTTAATGTACCAGCACACCACTTGGACAGGATGCTAGTCTACCCCCAATCTAGCTCCTTAATGCTGAGCGCCAAGCAGTGACGCATTAGGACACATTTTTACAGTCTTCGTGGCGACTCAGCTGGGGATTGAACTCATAACCCTTCACATTCTGAGGGCAGACCTCTAACCACAAGGCCACTGAGTCAGACAAAAGAAGAACGTGATCTGCTTTATATCCTAATGTAAGTAGACTGGGTGTGGAGGGGTTGGAGGGAGGGAGGATAGGGAGAGAGCATATGTGTAACGATGTACACATGCACATGTGTGTGTGACTGTCAGATGTGGGGGGTGTGGCGGGGTACAGATGGTCGCGGGTTGATGATGTCACAATGTCATGACTAGAGTGTATCTGCCATTGATACATACCGTAGATTATAAATGACTGTCAAATAACTGTCAGCTTTGATTCAACTGAAGATGTTGCAGGGCCTCCCTATCCAGCAGGACCTGAGCCAGGAGGACCTCAGCAGGACCTGAGCCAGGAGGACCTCAGCAGGACCTGAGCCAGGAGGACCTCAGCAGGACAACAGCAGGTTGACACCATGACCACAAGCGCCAGCAGGAAGCAGTTCCTCTTGAAGTGCATTAAGCTCTTTTCTGTCAGCTGGAGCATGTCCAGAAGAGAGCCTGTCCAATCATTATAGGCAAGTCGTTCATCAACTAACAGGAAGCTCTGGAAACACTGGGAATCATGTCCCTGGAGAGCAGATTGGAGCAGATCTGCCTGAAATGTACAGCATCCCTGCAGAACGCCAGTTTGCAGACTGGCTCCCCCCAACCAGACAGTTTCTGGACAAACCACCCGCAACAGCTGCAAAATGAACACTTCTATGTCTAGTACTGGCCTCTAGCAGAACTCTCCTATGTCTAGTACTGGTCTCTAGCAGATCTCTACTATGTCTAGTACCGGTCGCTAGCAGAACTCTCCCATGTCTAGTACTGGCCTCTAGCAGAACTCTCCCATGTCTAGTACTGGCCTCTAGCAGAACTCTCCTATGTCTAGTACTGGTCTCTAGCAGATCTCTCCTATGTCTAGTACTGGCCTCTAGCAGAACTCTCCTATGTCTAGTACTGGTCTCTAGCAGATCTCTCCTATGTCTAGTACTGGTCTCTAGCAGAACTCTCCCATGTCTAGTACTGGCCTCTAGCAGATCTCTACTATGTCTAGTACTGACCTCTAGCAGAACTCTCCTATGTCTAGTACTGACCTCTAGCAGAACTCTCCTATGTCTAGTACTGACCTCTAGCAGAACTCTCCTATGTCTAGTACTGACCTCTAGCAGATCTCTCCTATGTCTAGTACTGACCTCTAGCAGATCTCTACTATGTCTAGTACTGACCTCTAGCAGAACTCTCCTATGTCTAGTACTGACCTCTAGCAGAACTCTCCTATGTCTAGTACTGACCTCTAGCAGAACTCTCCTATGTCTAGTACTGACCTGACCTCTATGTCTAGTAGAACTCTCCTATGTCTAGTACTGACCTCTAGCAGAACTCTCCTATGTCTAGTACTGACCTCTAGCAGAACTCTCCTATGTCTAGTACTGACAGATCTCTATGTCTAGTACTGACCTCTAGCTCTCCTATGTCTAGTACTGACCTCTAGCAGATCTCTCCTATGTCTAGTACTGACCTCTAGCAGATCTCTCCTATGTCTAGTACTGACCTCTAGCAGAACTCTCCTATGTCTAGTACTGACCTCTAGCAGATCTCTCCTATGTCTAGTACTGACCTCTAGCAGATCTCTACTATGTCTAGTACTGACCTCTAGCAGAACTCTACTATGTCTAGTACTGACCTCTAGCAGATCTCTACTATGTCTAGTACTGGTCTCTAGCAGAACTCTCCTATGTCTAGTACTGACCTCTAGCAGGTCTCTACTATGTCTAGTACTGGCCTCTAGCAGATCTCTCCTATGTCTAGTACTGACCTCTAGCAGAACTCTACTATGTCTAGTACTGACCTCTAGCAGAACTCTCCATTTCCATGCTCCACCCAACTGTTAAATGCACACACCATATAGCCCAGGGCCCTAAGAAATGCCTACCTAAGAACATTATTAGAGCCAATGCCTTAAATCTGACACCCCAAATATTGTTGTTGTAGTATATACAGGACCAGTCAACAGTTTGGACACACCCACTCATTCAAGGGTTTTTCTATATTTTTTAAAACTATTTTCTACATTGTAGAATAATTGTGAAGACATCAAAACGTCTAAACACAAATCTTAGACTAGGCTATGTTGACAGTATCAAAACCAGTCCTAGTTCAGCTAGTTCAACTAGTATCTTAGACTAGGCTATGTTGACAGTATCAAAACCAGTCCTAGTTCAGCTAGTATCTTAGACTAGGCTATGTTGACAGTATCAAAACCAGTCCTAGTTCAGCTAGTATCTTAGACTAGGCTATGTTGACAGTATCAAAACCAGTCCTAGTTCAGCTAGTATCTTAGACTAGGCTATGTTGACAGTATCAAAACCAGTCCTAGTTCAGCTAGTATCTTAGACTAGGCTATGTTGACAGTATCAAAACCAATCCTAGTTCAGCTAGTATCTTAGACTAGGCTATGTTGACAGTATCAAAACCAATACTAGTTCAGCTAGTATCTTAGACTAGGCTATGTTGACAGTATCAAAACCAATCCAGTTATGTGTCAGTAAATTGCATCACCATGCTTCAGTCTCCACCTTGGTGTTGTTGACATTCTCCTCAGGCCCCCTCAGTTTCCTGAATGAGTCCCAGTAGTAAGCTAGTGTTGTAACGACACAGTTTCCTGAACTGCATAACACACACACTGACGCACACACACACACAAAATACCATACCATACCATACATACAGAACCAATCAAATGTTTGAACACACCTACTCATTCAAGAGTTTTTCTGTATTTTTATAATTTTTTCTACATTGTAGAATAATAGTATATAATAATGAAGACATCAAAATGATGAAATAACACATATGGAATCATGTAGTAACCAAGAAAAAGTTAAACAAATCAAAATCCATTTTAGATTTTACATCTTCAAAGTAGCCACCCTTTGCATTGATGACAGCTTTGCACACTCCTGGCATTCTCTCAACCAGCTTCATCTGGAATGCATTTCAATTAACAGGTGTGCCTTTTTAAAAGTTAATTTGTGGAATTTCTTTCCTTCTTAATGCGTTTGAGGCAATTAGTTGTGTTGTGACAAGGTAGGGGTGGTATACAGAAGATACCCCTATTTGGTAAAATACCAAGTCCATATTATGGCAAGAACAGCTCAAATAAACAAAGAGAAACGACAGTCCATCATTACTTTAAGACAGAAAGTTTCTTCAAGTGCAGTCGCAAAAAACCATCAAGCGCAATGTAGAAAATAGTAAAAAATAAAGAAAAACCCTTGAGTAGGTGTGTCTAAACTTTTGACTGGTACTGTATATACAGTATATAGTACTATTGTTCCCGCTGTATAGGTCAACAGTAGTGAAATTCATAGGGAATAGAGTACCACTTGGAACACAGTAACCTGACAGTATGGAGCCAGAGAGCACAGCTATGTGGTAAGACAGTAAGAACACTATGCAACACATCCTCCTCTCCTCCCCAGGTCCCTCTGGAAGGTCTCTGATTGCCAGGAAACTGCTCTGATGCCCTGCCCCCACCACGCACAACAATGTTCATCTTTCACCCCAGCCCGACCAACAGGAAGGGGAGGTGGGAGCCTCACAGCCTATAGGTCTACCTGGTCTGGAAGGAGAGGTGGAAGCCTCACAGCCTATAGGTCTATAGGTCTACCTGGTCTGGAAGGAGAGGTGGAAGCCTCACAGCCTATAGGTCTACCTGGTCTGGAAGGAGAGTTGGAAGCCTCACAGCCTATAGGTCTACCTGGTCTGGAAGGAGAGGTGGAAGCCTCACTGGTCCTATAGGTCTAGCCTATAGGTCTACCTGGTGGAAGGAGAGGTGGAAGCCTCACAGCCTATAGGTCTACCTGGTCTGGAAGGAGAGGTGGAAGCCTCACAGCCTATAGGTCTACCTGGTCTGGAAGGAGAGGTGGAAGCCTCACAGCCTATAGGTCTACCTGGTCTGGAAGGAGAGGTGGAAGCCTCACAGCCTATAGGTCTACCTGGTCTGGAAGGAGAGGTGGAAGCCTCACAGCCTATAGGTCTACCTGGTCTGGAAGGAGAGGTGGAAGCCTCACAGCCTATAGGTCTACCTGGTCTGGAAGGAGAGGTGGAAGCCTCACAGCCTATAGGTCTACCTGGTCTGGAAGGAGAGGTGGAAGCCTCACAGCCCTATAGGTCTACCTGGTCTGGAAGGAGAGGTGGAAGCCTCACAGCCTATAGGTCTATAGGTCTACCTGGTCTAGGTCTACCTGGTCTGGAAGGAGAGGTGGAAGCCTCACAGCCTATAGGTCTACCTGGTCTGGAAGGAGAGGTGGAAGCCTCACAGCCTATAGGTCTACCTGGTCTGGAAGGAGAGGTGGAAGCCTCACAGCCTATAGGTCTACCTGGTCTGGAAGGAGAGGTGGAAGCCTCACAGCCTATAGGTCTATAGGTCTACCTGGTCTGGAAGGAGAGGTGGAAGCCTCACAGCCTATAGGTCTATAGGTCTACCTGGTCTGGAAGGAGAGGTGGAAGCCTCACAGCCTATAGGTCTATAGGTCTACCTGGTCTGGAAGGAGAGGTGGAAGTCTCACAGCCTATAGGTCTATAGGTCTACCTGGTCTGGAAGGAGAGGTGGAAGCCTCACAGCCCTATAGGTCTACCTGGTCTGGAAGGAGAGGTGGAAGCCTCACAGCCTATAGGTCTATAGGTCTACCTGGTCTGGAAGGAGAGGTGGAAGCCTCACAGCCTATAGGTCTATAGGTCTACCTGGTCTGGAAGGAGAGGTGGAAGCCTCACAGCCTATAGGTCTATAGGTCTACCTGGTCTGGAAGGAGGAGGTGGAAGCCTCACAGCCTATAGGTCTATAGGTCTACCTGGTCTGGAAGGAGAGGTGGAAGCCTCACAGCCTATAGGTCTATAGGTCTACCTGGTCTGGAAGGAGAGGTCTCACACCTGGTCTACCTGGTCTGGAAGGAGAGGTGGAAGCCTCACAGCCTATAGGTCTATAGGTCTACCTGGTCTAGGTCTACCTGGTCTGGAAGGAAGGAGAGGTGGAAGCCTCACAGCCTATATAGGTCTACCTGGTCTGGAAGGAGAGGTGGAAGCCTCACAGCCTATAGGTCTATAGGTCTACCTGGTCTGGAAGGAGAGGTGGAAGCCTCACAGCCTATAGGTCTATAGGTCTACCTGGTCTGGAAGGAGAGGTGGAAGCCTCACAGCCTATAGGTCTATAGGTCTACCTGGTCTGGAAGGAGAGGTGGAAGCCTCACAGCCTATAGGTCTACCTGGTCTATAGGTCTACCTGGTCTGGAAGGAGAGGTGGAAGCCCTCACTGGCCTATAGGTCTAGGTCTACCTGGTCTGGAAGGAGAGGTGGAAGCCTCACAGCCTATAGGTCTATAGGTCTACCTGGTCTGGAAGGAGAGGTGGAAGCCTCACAGCCTATAGGTCTATAGGTCTACCTGGTCTGGAAGGAGAGGTGGAAGCCTCACAGCCTATAGGTCTATAGGTCTACCTGGTCTGGAAGGAGAGGTGGAAGCCTCACAGCCTATAGGTCTATAGGTCTACCTGGTCTGGAAGGAGAGGTGGAAGCCTCACAGTCTATAGGTCTACCTGGTCTGGAAGGTCTGGAGGTGGAAGCCTCAGCCAGGCTATAGGTCTACCTGGTCTGGAAGGAGAGGTGGAAGCCTCACAGCCTATAGGTCTATAGGTCTACCTGGTCTGGAAGGAGAGGTCTACCTGGTCTGTCTACCTGGTCTGGAAGGAGAGGTGGAAGCCTCACAGCCTATAGGTCTATAGGTCTACCTGGTCTGGAAGGAGAGGTGGAAGCCTCACAGCCTATAGGTCTATAGGTCTACCTGGTCTGGAAGGAGAGGTGGAAGCCTCAGCCAGCCTACCTGGTCTAGGTCTATAGGTCTACCTGGTCTGGAAGGAGAGGTGGAAGCCTCACAGCCTATAGGTCTATAGGTCTACCTGGTCTGGTCTACCTGGTCTGGAAGGAGAGGTGGAAGCCTCACAGCCTATAGGTCTACCTGGTCTGGAAGGAGAGGTGGAAGCCTCACAGCCTATAGGTCTATAGGTCTACCTGGTCTGGAAGGAGAGGTGGAAGCCTCACAGCCTATAGGTCTACCTGGTCTAGGTCTACCTGGTCTGGAAGGAGAGGTGGAAGCCTCACAGCCTATAGGTCTACCTGGTCTAGGTCTCACAGCCTAGGTCTAGGTCTACCTGGTCTGGAAGGAGAGGTGGAAGCCTCACAGCCTATAGGTCTATAGGTCTACCTGGTCTAGGTGGAAGCCTCTACCTGGTCTATAGGTCTACCTGGTCTGGAAGGAGAGGTGGAAGCCTCACAGCCTATAGGTCTATAGGTCTACCTGGTCTGGAAGGAGAGGTGGAAGCCTCACAGCCTATAGGTCTATAGGTCTACCTGGTCTGGAAGGAGAGGTGGAAGCCTCACAGCCTATAGGTCTATAGGTCTACCTGGTCTGGAAGGAGAGGTGGAAGCCTCACAGCCTATAGGTCTATAGGTCTACCTGGTCTGGAAGGAGAGGTGGAAGCCTCACAGCCTATAGGTCTATAGGTCTACCTGGTCTGGAAGGAGAGGTGGAAGCATATCTCTGGATCATACCGTAAATGTATAAAGTAAACTATACATTCAGAGAGACACTGTATTCAGAGACATACTGTAAGTAAGAGATATATATTGTATAGTGTATAGAGTCTCCAGCTAACTGGGGTCTTTCTCTGTTGTAAATTATATCCAGAATTCATCAAATTCCATAACAGTCACACCGTATTGTTCTTTTTCATTGACGTCATGCAACCTCAAAAAAATCTTTATTTGTCCTACTTCCTCATTGATTTCTAAGCAGCGCATCCTGGTAACAAATGGCCTTCAGAGAACTTATGAGAGAAATAAAGAATTCCCCCAAAATAACCACATAGTGGTGGAGATGTGGCTAACTATCAATGTAACGTATGAATCTGTGTCTGCAGTTCATCCCTGCATCTAACAGACTAGAACTGATAGTCTTGGGCCCTGTTCAGTAAGGGGCATGACATCCCAAAATGTTTTGTAACACAACATGAATATCTGTCTTCTTAGAGAGACAGGTGTATACCTTCTCGTTTCAAAACGTTTCCACCTTCTGAACACTACCCAGGTAATGCCTCGTCTAGCAGGTTTCCAGAGTAGAGTGGTTATTTACATGGGGCCGAGGCCTGCCGCCAAACCATCAGTGGCCCTGTGCCCCGTTTCACTCTGTGCCCCCTGGCTGTGTGGCCCCTAGCTGTGTGGCCCCTGGCTGTGTGGTTGTGTGGCCCCTGGCTGTGTGGCCCCTGGCTGTGTGGTTGTGTGGCCCTTGGCTGTGTGGCCCCTGGCTGTGTGGTTGTGTGGCCCCTGGCTGTGTGGCCCCTGACTGTGTGGCCCCTGTTTGTGCGGCCCCTGGCTGTGTGGCCCCTGGCTATGTGGTTGTGTGGCCCCTGGCTGTGTGGCCCCTGGTTGTGCGGCCCCTGGCTGTGTGGCACCTGGGCTGCTCTCAGCTCAGTCTCTCACCACAGAGAGAAAAGGCTGCCAGCACTGTCACACAGTGACAAACACAGGTTGTGTCTCAAGTTGCACTCCATTCCCTAAATAGTGACCAGGCTGGTCAAAAGTAGTGCACTACATAGGGAATAGAGTGCCATTTGGGACACAAGACAGAGAGCTGATAGAACCACTATTCATTTAAGAGGGGGGATTTTACCAGACAACACGCCCCAGTGTCATCAAACCAGATAAGCTGGTTGGAATAGGGAAACATTTGAGGAGATATTTTAGGAACTGTGGGGAGATTCCAACACTCTACCTCAGTGCATTTACAACTGCCACAAATGGTATTTATAAAACATGTTTGTTACTACTTCCTGGTCTGGTTTAAATAAGGAAGTCTCTGTTTGTTTCCCTGGAGGACTGTTCACTACAATCAATCCCAGCATAGATCGCAGGCCCCAGGAATCACATTGGACCACAGTGGGAAACTCCCGGTACACAAAACAACCTGGAGGTACACTACCGTTCAAAAGTTTGGGGTCACTTAGAAATGTCCTTGTTTTTGAAAGAAAAACAATTTTTTTGTCCATTAAAAATAACATCAAATAGATCAGAGATACAGTGTAGACATTGTTGTAAATTGCTATTGTAGTTGGATATTTGCTGATTTCTTATGGAATATTTACACAGGCGTAGAGAGGCCCATTATCAGCAACCATCACTCCTGTATTCCACTGGCACGTTGTGTTAGCTAATCCAAGTTTATCATTTTAAAAGTCTAATTGATCCTTAGAAAACCTTTTTGCAATCATGTTAGCACAGCTGAAAACTGTTGCCCTGATTAAAGAAGCAATAAAACTGGCCTTCTTTAGACTAGTTGAGTATCTGGAGCATCTGGAGTGTGTGTGTGCTTGGTGTGAATGGTGTGTGTGTGTGTGTGTGTGTGAGTGGTGTGTGTATGTGTGTGTATGTGTGTGTGTGAGTGGTGTGTGTATGTGTGTGGTATGTGTGTGTGTGTGTGGTGTGTGTATGTGTGTGTGTGAGTGGTGTGTGTATGTGTGTGGTATGTGTGTGTGTGTGGTGTGTGTATGTGTGTGTGTGTGCGTGTATAACCTGGATGTTTAGAGGGAGTTATGAGAGTAATGTGTCCAGAAACACTGAAAGGAGCTGAACCACCATTAGTACAGACAGATGGAGAGATAATCCCTGTTCTACTTCCTGACTAACAGACCCTCTACTACCCCAGACTATTACTACCTTCTAACTAACAAACCCTCTACTACCCCAGACTATTACTACCTTCTAACAGACCCTCTACTACCCCAGACTATTACTACCTTCTGACTAACAGACCCTCTACTACCCCAGACTATTACTACCTTCTGACTAACAGACCCTCTACTACCCCAGACTATTACTACCTCTAACTAACAGACCCTCTACTACCCCAGACTATTACTACCTTCTAACTAACAGACCCTCTACCCCAGACTATTACTACCTTCTGACTAACAGACCCTCTACTACCCCAGACTATTACTACCTTCTAACAGACCCTCTACTACCCCAGACTATTACTACCTTCTGACTAACAGACCCTCTACTACCCCAGACTATTACTACCTTCTAACAGACCCTCTACTACCCCAGACTATTACTACCTTCTGACTAACAGACCCTCTACTACCCCAGACTATTACTACCTTCTAACAGACCCTCTACTACCCCAGACTATTACTACCTTCTAACTAACAGACCCTCTACTACCCCAGACTATTACTACCTTCTAACAGACCCTCTACTACCCCAGACTATTACTACCCCAGACTATTACTACCTTCTAACAGACCCTCTACTACCCCAGACTATTACTACCTTCTGACAGACCCTCTACTACCCCAGACTATTACTACCTTCTGACTAACAGACCCTCTACTACCCCAGACTATTACTACCTTCTAACTAACAGACCCTCTACTACCCCAGACTATTACTACCTTCTAACTAACAGACCCTCTACTACCCCAGACTATTACTACCTTCTAACAGACCCTCTACTACCCCAGACTATTACTACCTTCTAACAGACCCTCTACTACCCCAGACTATTACTACCTTCTGACTAACAGACCCTCTACTACCCCAGACTATTACTACCTTAACTAACAGACCCTCTACTACCCCAGACTATTACTACCTTCTAACTAACAGACCCTCTACTACCCCAGACTATTACTACCTTTCTAACAGACCCTCTACTACCCCAGACTATTACTACCTTCTAACAGACCCTCTACTACCCCAGACTATTACTACCTTTCTAACAGACCCTCTACTACCCCAGACTATTACTACCTTCTGACTAACAGACCCTCTACTACCCCAGACTATTACTACCTTCTAACAGACCCTCTACTACCCCAGACTATTACTACCTTCTAACAGACCCTCTACTACCCCAGACTATTACTACCTTCTGACTAACAGACCCTCTACTACCCCAGACTATTACTACCTTCTAACTAACAGACCCTCTACTACCCCAGACTATTACTACCTTCTGACTAACAGACCCTCTACTACCCCAGACTATTACTACCTTCTAACTAACAGACCCTCTACTACCCCAGACTATTACTACCTTCTAACAGACCCTCTACTACCCCAGACTATTACTACCTTCTAACAGACCCTCTACTACCCCAGACTATTACTACCTTCTGACAGACCCTCTACTGCCCCAGACTATTACTACCTTCTAACAGACCCTCTACTACCCCAGACTATTACTACCTTCTGACTAACAGACCCTCTACTACCCCAGACTATTACTACCTTCTAACAGACCCTCTACTACCCCAGACTATTACTACCTTCTAACTAACAGACCCTCTACTACCCCAGACTATTACTACCTTCTAACTAACAGACCCTCTCTACTACCCCAGACTATTACTACCTTCTAACAGACCCTCTACTACCCCAGACTATTACTACCTTCTAACTAACAGACCCTCTACTACCCCAGACTATTACTACCTTCTGACTAACAGACCCTCTACTACCCCAGACTATTACTACCTTCTAACTAACAGACCCTCTACTACCCCAGACTATTACTACCTTCTAACTAACAGACCCTCTACTACCCCAGACTATTACTACCTTAACTAACAGACCCTCTACTACCCCAGACTATTACTACCTTTAACTAACAGACCCTCTACTACCCCAGACTATTACTACCTTCTAACAGACCCTCTACTACCCCAGACTATTACTACCTTCTAACAGACCCTCTACTACCCCAGACTATTACTACCTTCTCTAACAGACCCTCTACTACCCCAGACTATTACTACCTTCTGACTAACAGACCCTCTACTACCCCAGACTATTACTACCTTCTACCTTGTCTACTAACAGACCCTCTACTACCCCACCCCAGACTATTCCTCTATTCATCACCCTGTTACTGCACCCTCCTCTACCTCAGACTTTACCTCTCCTACTACCCCAGACTATTACTACCCTTTACAGACCCTCTACTACCCCCAGACTATTACTACCTTCTCTACAGACCCTCTACTCCCCAGACTATTCACTACCCTGTTACTAACAGACCCCCTACCTCTCCCTATTAATCAGACTGTTACTGCACCTCACCCTCTACCTCTCCTCTATTCATCACCCTGTTACTGCACCTCACTCCTCTACCTCTCCTTTACTCTCCTTTACCTCCCTCTCTCCTCTATTTACCTCTCCTCTACCTCTCCTCTATTCATCACCCTGTTACTACACCTCACCCCCCTACCTCTCCTCTATTAATCACCCTGTTACTGCACCTCACCCCTCTACCTCTCCTCTATTCATCACCCTGTCACTCCTCTACCTCTCCTTTACCTCTCCTCTACCTCTCCTCTATTCATCACCCTGTTACTGCACCTCACCCTCTACCTCTCCTCTATTAATCACCCTGTTACTACTCCTCACCCCCTACCTCTCCTCTATTAATCACCCTGTTACTGCACCTCACCCCTCTACCTCTCCTCTATTCATCACCCTGTTACTGCACCTCACTCCTCTACCTCTCCTCTACCTCTCCTCTACCTCTCCTCTATTCATCACCCTGTTACTGCACCTCACTCCTCTACCTCTCCTCTACCTCTCCTCTACCTCTCCTCTACCTCTCCTCTATTCATCACCCTGTTACTACACCTCACCCCCTACCTCTCCTTTAATCACCCTGTTCCTCATTCATCACCCTGTTACTATACCTCACCCCTCTACCTCTCCTCTATTCATCACCCTGTTACTGCACCTCACCCCCTCTACCTCTCTATTCCATACCTCTCCTCTACCCCCCCTCCATTCATCACCCTGTTACCCCCACTTCAATTCCATCTACCTCTCCTCTACACTATTCCACGGGCTGGAAGCAGGTCACCACCAGAAGGGACCAGGCTCTACCACCAGTCACCCCCTACCAGGACTGGGGGATCTATTCATCACCCTGATTTTTACTGACACCTCCACCCCCTACCTCTCCTCTATTCATCACCCTGTTACTGCACCTGGATACTCCTCTACCTCTCCTCTACCCTGATATCTAAAGAGTTCACATACCACGGGCTACAGTGATATTTACCAGCACCATAACACATACCACTACAGTGATATTTACAGAGTCCTCTACCAGACCCTCTATTTTCATCACCCTACAGTTATTTACAGAGTCCATAACAACATACCACTACAGTGATATTTACAGAGTCCATAACAACAGACCACTACAGTGATATTTACAGAGTCCATAACAACAGACCACTACAGTGATATTTACAGAGTCCATAACAACATACCACTACAGTGATATTTACAGAGTCCATAACAACATACCACTACAGTGATATTTACAGAGTCCATAACAACAGACCACTACAGTGATATTTACAGAGTCCTTAACAACATACCACTACAGTTGTATTTACAGAGTCCATAACAACATACCACTACAGTGATATTTACAGAGTCCATAACAACATACCACTACAGTTACTACCACTACAGTGATATTTACAGAGTCCATAACAACATACCACTACCTGATATTTACAGAGTCCATAAAACATACCACTACAGTTATTTACAGAGTCCATAACAACATACCACTACATGATATTTACAGAGTCCATAACAACATACCACTACAGTGTATTTACAGAGTCCATAACAACATACCACTACAGTTGTATTTACAGAGTCCATAACAACATACCCCTACTGTATTTACAGAGTCCATAACCATACCACTACAGTTGTATTTCAGAGTCCATAACAACATACCACTACAGCTGATATTTACAGAGTCATAACAACACCACTACAGTTGTATTTACAGGCTAACCACCACTACAGTATTTCACCCCTAACCACCACTACAGGGATCATTTACAGAGTCCATAACAACATACCACTACAGTGTATTTACAGGGACAGATGAACAACCACTCCATTAACAAAGGAAACCACTTTGATATTTACAGAGTCCATAACAACATACCACTACAGTTGTATTTACAGAGTCCATAACAACATACCACTACAGTGATATTTACAGAGTCCATAACAACATACCACTACAGTGATATTTACAGAGTCCATAACAACATACCACTACAGTGATATTTACAGAGTCCATAACAACATACCACTACAGTGATATTTACAGAGTCCATAACAACATACCACTACAGTGATATTTACAGAGTCCATAACAACAGACCACTACAGTGATATTTACAGAGTCCATAACAACATACCACTACAGTGATATTTACAGAGTCCATAACAACATACCACTACAGTGATATTTACAGAGTCCATAACAACAGACCACTACAGTGATATTTACAGAGTCCATAACAACAGACCACTACAGTGATATTTACAGAGTCCATAACAACATACCACTACAGTGATATTTACAGAGTCCATAACAACATACCACTACAGTGATATTTACAGAGTCATAATAACAACATTTACAGAGTCCATAACAACCACTACAGTGATATTTACAGAGTCCATAACAACATACCACTACAGTGATATTTACAGAGTCCATAACAACATACCACTACAGTGATATTTACAGAGTCCATAACAACAGACCACTACAGTGATATTTACAGAGTCCATAACAACATACCACTACTACAGTGATATTTACAGAGTCCATAACAACAGACCACTACAGTGATATTTACAGAGTCCATAACAACAGACCACTACAGTGATATTTACAGAGTCCATAACAACAGACCACTACAGTGATATTTACAGAGTCCATAACAACAGACCACTACAGTGATATTTACAGAGTCCATAACAACATACCACTACAGTGATATTTACAGAGTCCATAACAACAGACCACTACAGTGATATTTACCACTACAGCTGTATTTACAGAGTCCATAACAACAGACCACTACAGTGATATTTACAGAGTCCATAACAACAGACCACTACAGTGATATTTACAGAGTCCATAACAACAGACCACTACAGTTGTATTTACAGAGTCCATAACAACATACCACTACAGTGATATTTACAGAGTCCATAACAACAGACCACTACAGTGATATTTACAGAGTCCATAACAACAGACCACTACAGTGATATTTACAGAGTCCATAACAACAGACCACTACAGTGATATTTACAGAGTCCATAACAACAGACCACTACAGTGATATTTACAGAGTCCATAACAACATACCACTACAGTGATATTTACAGTCCATAACAACAGACCACTACAGTGATATTTACAGAGTCCATAACAACAGACCACTACAGTGATATTTACAGAGTCCATAACAACAGACCACTACAGTGATATTTACAGAGTCCATAACAACAGACCACTACAGTGATATTTACAGAGTCCATAACAACAGACCACTACATTGTAGCTAGAAGGACTGGGGTTATACAAGACAAATAGCTACTAGCTGTATTGAATATTGAAAAACAACATTTCAATGGGAGACTGGCATGAAAATGGAAGCTACGCACACTGACCTCAAGTTACAATTCTGCCCTTAGCCAACTGTACCAGTGTACAGGACTCTACTGAGCTGTGTCCTGGTATCTTACCAAGCTGTTGAGGCCACCCAGAGTGTGGTTGGCATTGTGGAGGGAGTAGGTCAGCTGGTACAGCCCGTCATTGGTCTGACTGTTACCATAGAAACCCACTCCAACAGCAGAGCTGCAACAGAAGAAATAAACATTAAAAACAGAGAACTTTTTTAATTTCTTCATGTTCACATTGGAACTAAATCTTGGTCCAAATCAAGTAACAAACAAAATTGCTTTTACAAAAGAGTTGCGGGAAAGATTTGAGGGGAGGGGCACTTTGTTTCATCTTCATCTGTAACTCAATCAAACCAATAAAACGGCTGAATCAAAGGCACAAAGAAGAGTGCTATTGAAATGAGATGTATCCCACAATACTGCCTGTCTGCAATATGCAGCCTATCACACTGCAGCTCTCTATAGGAAGAAGAGAGGTCTCTGAAGGGTGATTATAGATCTCGCCTTTCCTTCTCTCTTTCCTCCAATATCTCCTCCTTCTTTCCTTCCTTCCGCTCATCTGTCTCCTCACCCCGTCGCTAGACTTCACACTTAGCAGCATGTGTCATTGTGTCGTTGTGACACATTGGTTAAATATATCGTCTTTCTCTGTAGAGGAAACATCTCTCTCTCTCTCAAGTACAGGACACTCTGATACCCTGTTTCACACTACTGAGCCAAGCTGAGCTGCACTGGCATGGTTACCGAGCCACCTTGCTGAAACGGACTGTTCTGTAGTAGGACAACTTGGGCCATTATGCCCAGAGGACCTGTACCCCAGAATGGACAGGCTGCTCTGACATGGATAATGACTCCAGTACATCACTGGGACCCAGCTCCCTGCCATCCAGGACCTCTATACCAGGCGGTGTCAGAGGACCTGTACCCCAGAATGGACAGGCTGCTCTGACATGGATAATGACTCCAGTACATCACTGGGACCCAGCTCCCTGCCATCCAGGACCTCTATACCTGGTGGTGTCAGAGGACCTGTACCCCAGAATGGACAGGCTGCCCTGACATGGATAATGACTCCAGTACATCACTGGGACCCAGCTCCCTGCCATCCAGGACCTCTATACCAGGCGGTGTCAGAGGACCTGTACCCCAGAATGGACAGGCTACTCTGACATGGATAATGATTCCAGTACATCACTGGGACCCAGCTCCCTGCCATCCAGGACCTCTATACCAGGCGGTGTCAGAGGACCTGTACCCCAGAATGGACAGGCTACTCTGACATGGATAATGACTCCAGTACATCACTGGAACCCAGCTCCCTGCCATCCAGGACCTCTATACCAGGCGGTGTCAGAGGACCTGTACCCCAGAATGGACAGGCTACTCTGACATGGATAATGACTCCAGTACATCACTGGGACCCAGCTCCCTGCCATCCAGGACCTCTATACCAGGCGGTGTCAGAGGACCTGTACCTCAGAATGGACAGGCTCCTCTGACATGGATAATGACTCCAGTACATCACTGGGACCCAGCTCCCTGCCATCCAGGACCTCTATACCAGGCGGTGTCAGAGGAAGGCCCTAAAAAAGACTCTAGCCACCCAAGTCATAGTTGGTTGTCTCTGCTACTGCACAGCAAGCGGTACCAATGCACCATATATACAGTGCATTCGGAAAGTATTCAGACCCCTTCACTTTTTCCACATTTTGTTATGTTACAGCCTTATTCTAAAATAGATTAAATACATTTTTCCCTCATCAATCTACACACAATACCCCATAATTTTATTTAGAAATGCACCTTTTTTGGTACCCTTCCCCAGATCTGTGTCTCGACACAATCCTGTCTCTGAGCTCTACAGATAATTCCTTCAACCCCATGGCTTGGTTCTTGCTCTGACATACACTGTCAACTGTGGGACCTCATATAGACAGGTGTGTGACTTTCCTAATCATCATGTAGGTGGACTCCAATCAAGTTGTAAAAATTAAAGTGTTCTAATCACCCCGGTTTGAGCGAACACTGCAGAGACCACTGTTGAATGATCACACTGGTGTGTTTGTACGTGTCAAAGGGTTAAATCAACCCAAATCCCCCAAAACCACAGCCCCAAGGGACGAGACACAGACAGAAACCTGTCTGGCACCATGCATTCTCACCGTTCCTTTAGGCTGTGCTGTAACAGGACACGTTTGCCTAGACGTTACAATGCTACTACCTCCCAGTAGACCTGTACTCATGTCCCCCATTAATAATGATACTTGTCCATCACATCTGGTACCAGTGAGGTCATTATGTTAGAGGTCATAGGTTAGACACACTGGGACAGGTTTTAGGGAGGTTCTGTGTCCCTGAGGATGTAAGTCATCAATCACTGTATTGGACAGAGCCGACCAGGATCTCTGTCATGGTGCACCA
Source organism: Oncorhynchus tshawytscha (assembly GCF_018296145.1). Lineage (NCBI taxonomy): Eukaryota > Metazoa > Chordata > Actinopteri > Salmoniformes > Salmonidae > Oncorhynchus > Oncorhynchus tshawytscha. The sequence continues at coordinate 299,096 of NW_024609777.1, forward strand.
ACCCCTATCCCACCCTGTATGCACACTGACCTTCATATCCTTCAGTCATTCACTAGCTGCCAATGTTTTAGTCTGGTCACTAACTACCTGCCAATGTTCTGGAGTCTGGTCACTAACTAACTGCCAATGTTCTGGAGTCTGGTCGCTAACTAACTGCCAATGTTCTGGAGTCTGGTCACTAACTAACTGCCAATGTTCTAGAGTCTGGTCACTAACTAACTGCCAATGTTCTGGAGTCTGGTCACTAACTAACTGCCAATGTTCTGGAGTCTGGTCACTAACTAACTGCCAATGTTCTAGAGTCTGGTCACTAACTAACTGCCAATGTTCTAGAGTCTGGTCACTAACTAACTGCCAATGTTCTACAGTCTGGTCACTAACTAACTGCCAATGTTCAATGGAGTCTGGTCACTAACTAACTGCCAATGTTCTAAGTAACTGCCAATGTTCTAGAGTCTGGTCACTAACTAACTGCCAATGTTCTGGAGTCTGGTCTAACTAACTGCCAATGTTCTAGACTGTTCAGTCTGGTCACTAACTAACTGCCAATGTTTGGAGTCTGGTCACTAACTAACTGCCAATGTTCTAGAGTCTGGTCACTAACTAACTGCCAATGTTCTAGAGTCTGGTCACTAACTAACTGCACATGTTCTAGAGTCTGGTCCCTAACTAACTGCCAATGTTCTAGAGTCTGGTCACTAACTAACTGCCAATGTTCTAGAGTCTGGTCCCTAACTAACTGCCAATGTTCTAGAGTCTGGTCACTAACTAACTGCCAATGTCCTAGAGTCTGGTCACTAACTAACTGCCAATGTTCTAGAGTCTGGTCACTAACTAACTGCCGATGTTCTAGAGTCTGGTCACTAACTAACTGCCGATGTTCTAGAGTCTGGTCACTAACTAACTGCCGATGTTCTAGAGTCTGGTCACTAACTAACTAATGTTCTAGAGTCTGGTCACTAACTAACTGCCGATGTTCTAGAGTCTGGTCACTAACTAACTGCCAATGTTCTAGAGTCTGGTCACTAACTAACTGCCAATGTTCTAGAGTCTGAGTCCCTAACTAACTGCCGGTGTTCTAGAGTCTGGTCACTAACTAACTGCCGATGTTCTAGAGTCTGGTCACTAACTAACTGCCGATGTTCTAGAGTCTGGTCACTAACTAACTGCCGATGTTCTAGAGTCTGGTCACTAACTAACTGCCAATGTTCTGGAGTCTGGTCACTAACTAACTGCCAATGTTCTAGAGTCTGGTCACTAACTAACTGCACATGTTCTAGAGTCTGGTCCCTAACTAACTGCCGATGTTCTAGAGTCTGGCCAGGAAAACAGAGAGAGGGAGAGTAGCAGAGCAGAGAAATGTGTGATTCAACACATTTAAATCATTGTTACTAGGTAGAACACTTCTGATGTAAATGCCTACACTTTTGGTTTAATATGTTCACTGAAGCACTTGTGGAGTATCACCACCTGCTGCAATAAAAGCATTATATTACGGTCCACACCACAGAATGAATATAAGACATCTTTAAACAGATGCAGGCAGCCAGATGGACAGAACAAGCATACTGTTATCACCCCCCACCGGAGAGCCAGAGGCAGGGAGGGGGGGAGGGGGAGAGGTGTTATGACGGAAACACATCCTGTAAGTGTGTGTGAGTGTGTGTGTGTGAGTGTGTGTGTGTGTGTGTGAGTGTGTGTGCGAGCGAGCGAGAGAGAAAGAGAGAGTATGTACCACTGTGCACCCTGTCTCTGGAGCATCATAACCATAATCATAACCATAATCATAACCATAATCATAACCATACTCCAGAACCCTAAGACTAGGACGGTCCTGTCTCTCTACCATCCATTACTCCAGAACCCTGAGACTAGGACGGTCCTGTCTCTCTACCATCCATTACTCCAGAACCCTGAGACTAGGATGGTCCTGTCTCTCTACCGTCCATTACTCCAGAACCCTAAGACTAGGACGGTCCTGTCTCTCTACCATCCATTACTCCAGAACCCTGAGACTAGGACGGTCCTGTCTCTCTACCGTCCATTACTCCAGCATGCCCTGGCATTATCACACCTGATTCCACTAGTCAAAGGTTTGATGATGAGTTAGTGGAATCGAGTGTGTAAAACGTGCCCCCTCTGTGTCCCCAGGACCAGGGTTAAATAACACTGAGCTATAGAGGTACAGTGCTGCCACACACATGACTTCAAAGTGAATGTTTTCTCCCAGTTGTACTTGATCGGGATTGCCTCCTTGGCACAATGTAACCAATGGAATAGTCCCAAAAGTTCAAACCCAGCACATGCAGGCTTTATGAAATACAATTTGTACCCTGATAGCATTACTGTGCATTACTCTCTCCATCACTCTCTGCTCTCTCTGTCTCTGTCTCTCTCCCTCTCTCTCCATCACTCTCTGCTCTCTCTCTGTCTCTCTCTGTCTCTCTCCATCTCTCTCTCTCTGTCTCTCTCCATCACTCTCTCTCTCTCTCTATCCCTCTCTCACCCTCTCTCTCAGATCTGCATACAAAAGCTGCACTAAAATCTCTACTGAAGGAAGACACCTCAGCATACTTAGATCCATAAAGGACAGTCATTTATTTGCCAAGCGTTCAGTCACACCTTCGCCAGAGAGAGCAAATCACTTATCTAACTGCACCTTAGCTACTTTTGTTGTGTCGGGTGCAGATTTCGGCATTTCCTGCATGAGGATCTCTGTTTGCGTCCCAAATACCAACCCATTTCCTATATAGTGTACACAGGGCTCTGGTCTAAAGCAGTGCACTGTATAGTGAATAGGGTGCCATTGGCCATAGGGCTCTTGTCTAAAGTAGTTTACTATTTCAAGGCTATAACCTACAACGAAATACATTATGAAGCATTTGCGAGTGGGACACAATAGGCTGGTAGGGACATAAAGCTCTCAGCATTTAAATAACATTTAGTTGTATTAAATCATTATAGTCTATAAGTTGTGACTTATTTAGAATTAAATACAAATTAAAATAAAGTCTCAGTCTACAGTGCCTTTGAATTCATTTTTAGAAACATGAGATTGGCCAGTCTGTGGCTTCATGCTCATGCAATGGTTTCTGGAGATCCGGCCAGCAGAGGAGACTATCCTCTCTACACTGGCAGGGCCAATGGGGATGCTAAACACCCCAGGCTGAGATAGTTTAATTATGTTTTCCATACAGTAGGTAGGCCTGAAGGTTTTTAGGCTAAATAACCCAATCAAAACGGAAAGCTCCTTGAAAATGGAAATATGCCATGCCTATTGAGCCACAATCAATTACGACCTATTGTATAAATAATAAACAAAAATGAATTAAACTTTTAAGATTTTTTGTAAATAAATACTTTGCTACAATGACACAGCTATCTACACACCTCATTCCTTTCTGTTAGCATGTGCACGTAGGAAGTATCCCATCATGCTTTTGGGATACGTGTCTTTTCAGTTTCCGGAATCTTTAGTTGTGGACACTTGTCACGTTGGCTTGAAGGATCGAGAGACAGGCGCAGGAATGCGTAATAGTTTTCTGAAATGAAGCCTAAATGACGGCGTGCCGTGTAAAGGCACGGGGACGAAGACCAAACAAACATGTACCAAAACACAGGGTAGACACCCAAAACAAAAGAGCGAGGAGCACCTCGAATAAATAACACGCGCACACAATGATTAACACACGGGACGAGACCACGTAATCATCTGCGCAATCCACAAGGGCACGAAAGACAAAACACACAGCACAGGCACTCACACACACCAACAGACATAGTAACAATAATCTACCGCCCAATGGAAACCAAAGGGCACATATATACAAATACAATCAGTGGGAATAGGGGAGAGGTGTGTGTAATGAAAGTTCTGGAGGGATCCGTGACAACACTACATTACCTCACTCCCTCTCTTGGTCCTCCTCATCTTTGTAAGTCACCTTGATTTCCCACCTGTGTGTTTACCAGTTTCTTTATGAACATATTTAGTGAACTCCACTCCTGTCTCCAGCTCCACTCCACTCACATACTCTGACTCAACGATACAACAGTCACTACCTCCACCCATACCATCTAACATGTTAGGCCTGGTTGAATCATCTGAACATGTTATAATATCTGTACACTACAATTCTACCTCATGTGATGACAAAAGTAGAATGATTAATGTTTTGCTTCAGCTTGAGATTAAGAATCAGTGGTAGACACTTTGCAAGTGCATGAAGAGGTCAACTGTACAAAAGTCATATGCCTGCTTGTTGAAACTATATTTTCAGTTCCTGTTGATGCTATGTTCCAGTCTTAGTTCTGCTAGCACATGATAGCAATAGAAGGAAGAAGGATTGGGATAATAATAATAACCTGAACTCCGCCTAGCAGAAACATCTTATGTATTAGCAACTATTATTTATGAGTTTATGTTGTATTAAAGTTAAGAGGCAACACCATCTTGAGAACTGAGTGTCTTGTTTGTAAATTGCATACAAAAAAAAGAAGTAAAGTGTAAACTCCAGGTCTCAATCCTTATTAAACACACTAACCTCTGATCAAAGATGTTTCCTGTGGTCACTTGTATAAACATAGGGCTGAATTCCCTTACACATCCAACAGGCAGTACCTCAACCCACACCATCTAACATGTTAGACCTGGTTGAATGATACAACACTACCTCCACCCATACCATCTAACATGTTAGGCCTGGTTGAATGATACAACAGTCACTACCTCCACCCATACCATCTAACATGTTAGGCCTGGTTGAATGATACAACACTACCTCCACCCATACCATCTAACATGTTAGGCCTGGTTGAATGATACAGTCACTACCTCCACCCATACCATCTAACATGTTAGGCCTGGTTGAATGATACAGTCACTACCTCCACCCATACCATCTAACATGTTAGACCTGGTTGAATGATACAGTCACTACCTCCACCCATACCATCTAACATGTTAGGCCTGGTTGAATGATACAGTCACTACCTCCACCCATACCATCTAACATGTTAGACCTGGTTGAATGATACAACAGTCACTACCTCACACCCATACCATCTAACATGTTAGGCCTGGTTGAATGATACAGTCACTACCTCCACCCATACCATCTAACATGTTAGACCTGGTTGAATGATACAACACTACCTCCACCCATACCATCTAACATGTTAGACCTGGTTGAATGATACAACAGTCCAAGTTAATCAGAATGATATATTCCAATTAGAGAAGGTAATAGAATGGAATAACATGTGATGTAACATGAAACTGCCCGGTGACATCATCCAATCATAAAAACCATGTGACTCATAACACAAAGGACAGAGAAATAAAAAAGACAGGCTATTGGATTAAAGTCTTCGGGTTATAATAAAAACCATTAGACAACATAAAAACAACCGGTGGGCACTAGTCCTGGGGGCTGCAACAGGCATTACACACTTTTGTTCCAGCCCAGCACTAAACCCTACTAGCTATAGCGAACCAAGGACACCGTTTCCCTCCAAGTCAACGTTGAAACATCTTTCAGTAGAAGTCTCCTGTCCAACAACTCAGCCACCAGATGAGAGGAGCTACATCAGACAAACGACTGTTATTGAGCTTGTTGATTTATGGAAGACCACATCTGAAAATAACCTTGTACAGGAAACCAAACCACATTCCCAAATCACATTAACAAGAACAGGACCTCATTTAAGACCAGGACAGAGCATCCAGTCACTAAGGCTCTTGTGGAGAAGGTGAGTAGCTGAGAGGTGGAGGACGGAGGTCATTAATGTGTTAGTGTCACTAGGCTTTTCCCCTATTACAGCAACCACATGGACAATTACAGAAACCAAATCAAATTGTATTGGTCATATGCGCCGAATACAACAGGTGTAGAATTCACAGTGAAATGCTTACTTACATAAACACCATAAAACACATTCCCAAAGTTACATGACCAAGGTTCCAGGTTGGCTTGGCCATTCCCAAAGTTACATGACCAAGGTTCCAGGTTGGCTTGGCCATTCCCAAAGTTACATGACCAAGGTTCCAGGTTCCAGGTTGGCCATTGTTACATGACCAGGTTCCAGGTTGGCTTGGCCATTCCCAAAGTTACATGACCAGGTTCCAGGTTGGCTTGGCCATTCCCAAAGTACATGACCAAGGTTTGGCTTGGCCATTCCCAAAGTTACATGACCAAGGTTCCAGGTTGGCTTGGCCATTCCCAAAGTTACATGACCAGGTTCCAGGTTGGCTTGGCCATTCCCAAAGTTACATGACCAAGGTTCCAGGTTGGCTTGGCCATTCCCAAAGTTACATGTTACATGACCAAGGTTCCAGGTTGGCTTGGCCATTCCCATGAAAGTTACATGACCAAGGTTCCAGGTTGGCTTGGCCATTCCCAAAGTTACATGACCAAGGTTCCATGACAAAGTTACATGACCAAGGTTCCAGGTTGGCTTGGCCATTCCCAAAGTTACATGACCAAGGTTCCAGGTTGGCTTGGGTGGCCATTCCCAAAGTTACATGACCAGGTTGGCTTGGCCATTCCCAAAGTTACATGACCAAGGTTCCAGGTTGGCTTGGCCATTCCCAAAGTTACATGACCAAGGTTCCAGGTTGGCTTGGCCATTCCCAAAGTTACATGACCAAGGTTCCAGGTTGGCTTGGCCATTCCCAAAGTTACATGACCAAGGTTCCAGGTTGGCTTGGCCATTCCCAAAGTTACATGACCAAGGTTCCAGGTTGGCTTGGCCATTCCCAAAGTTACATGACCAAGGTTCCAGGTTGGCTTGGCCATTCCCAAAGTTACATGACCAAGGTTCCAGGTTGGCTTGGCTGTAGGAAAGTGAAACTGATATTCGACCTAAAAGTCCAGGCACAAATATTATAGTTGTATTTTATTGCCTACAGGAGTAGTTAACTGAAAGCTGTGAGCCTGTTTAGTTATATCACCACAATAGTAGAGGTTTCACTAGACCTGTCACGCCGTGGTCTTAGTATTTTGTGATTTCTTTATTATTTTGGTCAGGCCAGGGTGTGACATGAGTTACTGCATTTTGGTCCGATCCCTGCTACACCTCCTCTTCAGAGGAAGAGGAAGAAGAAAACCGTAACAAGACCAGCTGTACTGAGGTGAAAGCCAACCAGAACCCAGACAGAAAAGGTTTCACGCAGCACTTGTTGGTTAAATAAACATGTTATTATGCTTTTCTAAGATAAGATAGTATTTCATATATGGGTAGTAAGCTGAATGCTCTGTGAACACAAAGTCACGTTTGCAGTCTGGCCCCAGACAGTGAAGGGTTAACACATTTCATATCATAATACTAAGATAGTATTTCCTACAGGGGGGTAGGTTGCTGAATTGCGTGAGCTTTAAAATGTTAATGGAGTGACGTTTCTATGGGAAACAGAGAGCCGTTCAGAGCCCAGACATTCAAGAGTTTACACAGCGCTCCTTGGTCAGGCTGAACAGCATCATGCCATAGCACTTAGCACCACAATAGGTTTGGTGTAAGAGAGACCAATCAGAGCTGGGTCCCCCCTTGTCAGCTAACTAACTCAATTACCCCCTGGAATGTTATCAGCACTTTGGGAGGGAGAAAAATGTTCTCTTTCTGGGAGGAGGAAACTCAAGCCCTAGGTCCTTGAGGTGGGCAGCACTTAGAGCTCTGTCACAAGATTAAGCTCTTCACAGTGCCAACTCAATCAAGCACTTTGGGAGGGAGAAAAATGTGATGTTCTCTTTCATTGGGAGGAGGAATCATTTGTTGTTCTCTTTCAAGCCCTGCAGGTCCTATAGTGATGAGGTGGGCAGGTCCTATAGTGATGAGGTGGGCAGGTCCTATAGTGATGAGGTGGGCAGGTCCTATAGTGATGAGGTGGGCAGGTCCTATAGTGATGAGGTGGGCAGGTCATATAGTGATGAGGTGGGCAGGTCCCATAGTGATGAGGTGGGCAGGTCCTATAGGTGGGCAGGTCCTATAGTGATGAGGTGGGCAGTGGGCAGGCTATAGGTCCTGACAGGTCCTATAGTGATGAGGTGGGCAGGTCCTATAGTGATGAGGTGGGCAGGTCCTATAGTGATGAGGTGGGCAGGTCCTATAGTGATGAGGTGGGTCCAGGTCCCTATAGTGATGAGGTGGGCAGGTGAGGTGGGCAGGAGTGATGAGGTGGGCAGGTCCTATAGTGATGAGGTGGGCAGTACAGGTCCTATAGTGATGAGGTGGGCAGGTCCTATAGTGATGAGGTGGGCAGCCCTACAGGTCCTATAGTGATGAGGTGGGTCCAGGTCCCTATAGTGATGAGGTGGGCAGGTCCTATAGTGATGAGGTGGGCAGCCCTACAGGTCCTATAGTGATGAGTGATGAGGTGGCAGCAGGTCCTATAGTGATGAGGTGGGCAGGTCCTATAGTGATGAGGTGGGCAGGTCCTATAGTGATGAGGTGGGCAGGTCCTATAGTGATGAGGTGGGTCCTATAGTGATGAGCCCTACAGGTCCTATAGTGATGAGGTGGGCAGGTCCTATAGTGATGAGGTGGGCAGGTCCTATAGTGATGAGGTCCTATAGTGATGAGGTGGGCAGGTCCAGGTGGGCAGGTCCTATAGTGATGAGGTGGGCAGGTCCTATAGTGATGAGGTGCAGGTCCTATAGTGATGAGCAGGTCCTATAGTGATGAGGTGGGCAGGTCCTATAGTGATGAGGTGGGCAGCCCTACAGGTCCTATAGTGATGAGGTGGGCAGGTCCTATAGTGATGAGGTGGGCAGGTCCTATAGTGATGAGGTGGGCAGGTCCTATAGTGATGAGGTGGGCAGGTGGGCAGGTCCTATAGTGATGAGGTGGGCAGGTCCTATAGTGATGAGGTGGGATACAGGTCCTATAGTGATGAGGTGGGCAGCCCTACAGGTCCTATAGTGATGAGGTGGATGAGCCCACAGGTCCTATAGTGATGAGGTGGGCAGGTGACAGGTCCTATAGTGATGAGGTGAGTGAGGTGGGCAGGTCCTATAGTGATGAGGTGGGCAGCCCTACAGGTCCTGATGAGTGATGAGGTGGGCAGGAGTGATGAGGTGGGGCAGGTCCTATAGTGATGAGGTGGGGGTCCTATAGTGATGAGGTGGGCAGGTCCTATAGTGATGAGGTGGGCAGGTCCTATAGTGATGAGGTGGGCAGCCCCTACAGGTCCTATAGTGATGAGGTGGGCAGGTCCTATAGTGATGAGGTGGGCAGCAGGTCCTGATAGTGATGAGGTGGGCAGGTCCTATAGTGATGAGGTGGGCAGGTCCTATAGTGATGAGGTGGGTCCTATAGTGATGAGGTCCTATAGTGATGAGGTGGGTCCTATAGTGATGAGGTGGGCAGGTCCTATAGTGATGAGGTGGGCAGGAGTGATGAGGTGGGCAGGTCCTATAGTGATGAGGTGGGCAGGCCTATAGTGATGAGGTGGGCAGGTCCTATAGTGATGAGGTGATACAGGAGTGATGAGGGGCAGGTCCTATAGTGATGAGGTGGGCAGCCCTGACAGGTCCTATAGTGATGAGGTGGGCAGGTCCTATAGTGATGAGGTGGGCCCAGCCCTACAGGTCCTATAGTGATGAGGTGGGCAGGTCCTATAGTGATGAGGTGGGCAGTCCTATAGTGATGAGGTGGGCAGGTCCTATAGTGATGAGGTGGGCAGGTCTATAGTGATGAGGTGGGCAGGTCCTATAGTGATGAGGTGGGCAGCAGGTCCTATAGTGATGAGGTGGGCAGGTCCTATAGTGATGAGGTGGGCAGGTCCTATAGTGATGAGGTGGGTAGCAGGTCCTATAGTGATGAGGTGGGCAGGTCCTATAGTGATGAGGTGGGCAGGTCCTATAGTGATGAGGTGATGAGTGGTGGGCAGGTCCTATAGTGATGAGGTGGGCAGGTCCTATAGTGATGAGGTGGGCAGGTCCTATAGTGATGAGGTGGGCAGGTCCTAGTAGTGATGATGAGGTGGGCAGGTCCTATAGTGATGGTGGGCAGGTCCTATAGTGATGAGGTGGGCAGGTCCTATAGTGTGATGAGGTGGGCAGGTCCTATAGTGATGAGGTGGGCAGGTCCTATAGTGATGAGGTGGGCAGGTCCTATAGTGATGAGGTGGGCAGGTCCTATAGTGATGAGGTGGGCAGGTCCTATAGTGATGAGGTGGGGGAGGTCCTATAGTGATGAGGTGGGCACTGAGGTGGGCAGGTCCTATAGTGATGAGGTGGGCAGGTCCTATAGTGATGAGGTGGGCAGCCCAACATACAGATCCAAAAAGGGACTCTGTGCTTGTGGCAGTGAGACAATGCACAACTGCACATTGTGAATGTTGCAAACCACAATCTCAGAGGACAAAGGATAACGCCTCAATGGACACTGTTCTGTGCACACCCAGGACACGTGAATAGATAGTGTAGGGTAATGTAGTCTAGTGATAGTGTAGGGTAGACAGTGCATAGTGTAGTCTGCTTTAGGCACAATGAGAGCAGGACTGTCATCAGGGAACATGGTTAGTCACAGTGACCTCAGTCCACAACATCCGGTGTCAAAGTGGATCAGGCCAAAGTGACCATCTGGTCTCTTCAGCACATCAGCCTGTGTGTGTGAGTTAATGAGGTCAGAGGTCAACTCCTGAATGTCAAAGATCACATCAAAGCCTTTACCAAGAACACATGAGGGCGGTCTAGGGTTGTCCAATTCCCCTCCTGGAGTTTCACTCCAACCCTAAACACTTTATTGGACTAATTAGCTGCTGGCCAGGACCTTGATTAGCTATACCAGCTGTGGTACATCACTATCACAGAACCAGAGTTGTAGAACCCTGATCGAGACACTAAAGGAGCCCCACATACTAGATTTGGTTTGCTTCTAGTGGAATTTGGCTAGGTGAAGCGAACGTCTGTGCCTTGCATTCTGCCTTAAAAGACCTTGGCTTGTAATTCTGTAATATAAGACAACACCTCTCACCATAGGATGAACCTCACCCGGGACAGACTGGAGAAAGGTCCCAGTAACACTACTACTGTAGTACAGTACTGTTAGATACAATCAGTTACAGTGGTACTACTCACCATAGGATGAGCCTCACCCGGGACAGACTGAAGAAAGGTCCCAGTTACACTACTACTGTAGTACAGTACTGTTAGATACAATCAGTTACAGTGGTACTACTCACCATAGGATGAACCTCACCCGGGACAGACTGGAGAAAGGTCCCAGTAACACTACTACTGTAGTACAGTACTGTTAGATACAATCAGTTACAGTGGTACTACTCACCATAGGATGAACCTCACCCGGGACAGACTGAAGAAAGGTCCCAGTTACACTACTACTGTAGTACAGTACTGTTAGATACAATCAGTTACAGTGGTACTACTCACCATAGGATGAACCTCACCCGGGACAGACTGGAGAAAGGTCCCAGTAACACTACTACTGTAGTACAGTACTGTTAGATACAATCAGTTACAGTGGTACTACTCACCATAGGATGAGCCCAGTGATGACAGCGGTCCAGGAGACACAGCAGGAGTCAGGCCTCTTGGTCTCCTCCTCCTCCTCCTTCCTGCAGCAGCACACACTGGTCAGGTAGACAGACAGCAGCAGGAGGCTCAGGACTAGTCCAGCAGCTGATATACAGGCTAGGAAGACCAGAGACTGGGGGAGGACGGGGAGGGAGGGAGGGAGGGAGGGAGGGAGGAATGGAGAGGGAGAAACAGAGAGATGAGCATGTTATAATACATTTATTATTGACTAATAACAGGAATAATACAACTGCCACACTGTGAGAACTTATTTGCAAAGCACCATTTCTTCAGACAACCAGCATTTATTATCATGTCAGGGCCTGAGTTGATACAAGCCATGTGATTGGTTACTGTGTAGAGTGACCCCACTCTGACGGAAAGGAAGACACTGGAATCAAGTGAGTCTAATATGAAAAGATATACTGGGTCAAAAGTCACATTTGTTTCATCAGTCATCATCACTAGAATGTCTCTGTGTGAAGCCAGAGATAGGGAGAGAGATAAGGGGAGAGAGAGATAGATGGGGGAGGGGAGAGAGACAGAGACAGAGACAGAGAGACAGAGAGAGAGAGAGAGAGAGAGAGCTGGGGGGAGGGGGTGGCTCGCTGAATACACCCCAGGATCGTATTCAGTAGGGTACAAAGTATTAAAAATACAAAAATGAACATGAAGGTTTCTCAGTGGACAAGTCTTGGTATTCCTTCTCTGTGTTATCAGTTTGGTGTTTAATGAACATGACCTGGTGTTGCTGGTTTAAGAGATACCTGGGGTCTAATGAATATGACCTGGTGTTGCTGGTTTAAGAGATACCTGGGGTTGGTGGTTTAAGAGATACCTGGGGTCTAATGAATATGACCTGGTGTTGCTGGTTTAAGAGATACCTGGGGTCTAATGAATATGACCTGGTGTTGCTGGTTTAAGAGATACCTGGGGTTGGTGGTTTAAGAGGTACCTGGGGTCTAATGAATAAGACCTGGTGTTGCTGGTTTAAGAGGTACCTGGGGTCTAATGAATATGACCTGGTGTTGCTGGTTTAAGAGATACCTGGGGTTGGTGGTTTAAGAGATACCTGGGGTCTAATGAATATGACCTGGTGTTGGTGGTTTAAGAGATACCTGGTGTTGGTGGTTTAAGAGATACCTGGTGTTGGTGGTTTAAGAGATACCTGGTGTTGGTGGTTTAAGAGATACCTGGTGTTGCTGGTTTAAGAGATACCTGGTGTTGCTGGTTTAAGAGATACCTGGTGTTGCTGGTTTAAGAGATACCTGGGGTCTATTGGACTTCTACTATTAACACGTGTCATTCAACACACACTTTTATCCAAAGAAACTTACAGTCATACTCGCCAACATGCATCCATTTTACATATGGGTGGCCCCGGGTCTCTGACCCACAACCCTGGTGGTGTAAGCACCACTCTCTACCATCTGATCCACAATCCTGGTGGTGTAAGCACCACTCTCTACCATCTGACCCACAACCCTGGTGGTGTAAGCACCACTCTCTACCATCTGATCCACAACCCTGGTGGTGTAAGCACCACTCTCTACCATCTGACCCACAACCCTGGTGGTGTAAGCACCACTCTCTACCATCTGATCCACAACCCTGGTGGTGTAAGCACCACTCTCTACCATCTGACCCACAACCCTGGTGGTGTAAGCACCACTCTCTACCATCTGATCCACAACCCTGGTGGTGTAAGCACCACTCTCTACCATCTGATCCACAACCCTGGTGGTGTAAGCACCACTCTCTACCATCTGATCCACAACCCTGGTGGTAAGCACCACTCTCTACCATCTGATCCACAAAGCACCACTCTCTACCATCTGATCCACAACCCTGGTGGTGTAAGCACCACTCTCTACCATCTGACCCACAACCCTGGTGGTGTAAGCACCACTCTCTACCATCTGATCCACAACCCTGGTGGTGTAAGCACCACTCTCTACCATCTGATCCACAACCCTGGTGGTGTAAGCACCACTCTCTACCATCTGATCCACAACCCTGGTGGTGTAAGCACCACTCTCTACCATCTGATCCACCCAGGAGGTCGGGCGTTAGTGGGGGAAACAGTACTGATCAGAGGCTGCTGGAGTTTCAGCTCAACGTCAGGTGACAAAGCCGCCTCCCTCTAAAACAGTCTTGTGATTCCCTGACTGAGGTTACCCTCAGAGCATGAATGATGGAGGGATAGCCAGGGTAGGAAAGGAGAGAGAGAGAGCGAGAGAGAGAGAGCGAGGGAGCAAAGCGCGAGAGAGCGAGAGAGAGAGAGAGAGAGAGAACGAGAGAGAGAATGAGAGAGAGAGAGAGTGAGAGAGAGAGAACGAGAGAGAGAGAGACAGAGAGAGAGAGGGGTATAGAAAGCAGAACATGGGGGGTCTACTGTAGCCATATGTCTTTGTTTTTGAGATTAGGAACGCCTGAAGTTTGTACCTTTCATTTCAATGAAAGGTGATGAAAGTGATCAAACATAGTGTACTACACAAGTACAACTACACACACAGCCATTTACACAAGTACAACTACACACACAGCCATTTACACAAGTACAACGACACACACAGCCATTTACACAAGTACAACTACACACACAGCCATTTACACAAGTACAACTACACACACAGCCATTTACACAAGTACAACCACACACAGCCATTTACACAAGTACAACTACACACACAGCCATTTACACAAGTACAACTACACACACAGCCATTTACACAAGTACAACTACACACACAGCCATTTACACAAGTACAACTACACACAGCCATTTACACAAGTACAACTACACACACAGCCTTTACACAAGTACAACTACACACACAGCCATTTACACAAGTACAACTACACACACAGCCATTTACACAAGTACAACTACACACACAGCCATTTACACAAGTACAACTACACACACAGCCATTTACACAAGTACAACTACACACACAGCCATTTACACAAGTACAACTACACACACAGCCATTTACACAAGTACAACTACACACACAGCCATTTACACAAGTACAACTACACACACAGCCATTTACACAAGTACAACTACACACACAGCCATTTACACAAGTACAACTACACACACAGCCATTTACACAAGTACAACGACACACAAGTACAACTACACACACAGCCATTTACACAAGTACAACTACACACACAGCCATTTACACAAGTACAACTACACACACAGCCATTTACACAAGTACAACTACACACACAGCCATTTACACAAGTACAACGACACACAAGTACAACTACACACAGCCATTTACAGAAGTTGACAAAAGTTCAGCCCATGGTCTGGAGTGTTGAGGAGTTAAAAATTCAAGAACTGAAATAAAAGCCAAATGGAACCATGGGGTTTTGGCCAAATATGGTTGACTCTCAAATGGCACCCTATTCCCTATATAGTGTACTACTTTTGACTAGAGCCCTATGGGCCCATGTTGTTTCTCCACACTTCTACCTGGCATGGTTTCATGACTCTAACAAGTTACTGTTTGTCTCCACAGAACCTTTGCTGATTCAATTTGACTGATCAAGTTATGGGTTCATGTTCTGACCACGGTCTTGACCAAGGTTTCAGATTCAGACAGGGCCGAGCAGCGGAAACTAAAGTATCATGTATTATTTCTCATCCTACCAGTTTCTAAATCAATTTAACTACCTGAATGTGGGGCTCCTGTGTGGCGAAGTGGTCTAAGACCCTGGTTTCATTCCATCACAGTGGTCTAAGACCCTGGTTTCATTCAGACTGTATCACAGTGGTCTAAGACCCTGGTTCCATTCAGACTGTATCACAGTGGTCTAAGACCCTGGTTCCATTCAGACTGTATCACAGTGGTCTAAGACCCTGGTTCCATTCAGACTGTATCACAGTGGTCTAAGACCCTGGTTCCATTCAGACTGTATCACAGTGGTCTAAGACCCTGGTTCCATTCAGACTGTATCACAGTGGTCTAAGACCCTGGTTCCATTCAGACTGTATCACAGTGGTCTAAGACCCTGGTTCCATTCAGACTGTATCACAGTGGTCTAAGACCCTGGTTCCATTCAGACTGTATCACAGTGGTCTAAGACCCTGGTTCCATTCCATCACAGTGGTCTAAGACCCTGGTTCCATTCCAGACTGTATCACAGTGGTCTAAGGCCCTGGTTCCATTCCATCACAGTGGTCTAAGACCCTGGTTCCATTCAGACTGTATCACAGTGGTCTAAGACCCTGGTTCCATTCAGACTGTATCACAGTGGTCTAAGACCCTGGTTCCTTTCCAGACTGTATCACAGTGGTCTAAGACCCTGGTTCCATTCCAGACTGTATCACAGTGGTCTAAGACCCCCTGGTTCACAGTGGTCTAAGACCCTGGTTCCCAGACTGTATCACAGTGGTCTAAGACCCTGGTTCCATTCCAGACTGTATCACAGTGGTCTAAGACCCTGGTTCCATTCCAGACTGTATCACAGTGGTCTAAGACCCTGGTTCCATTCAGACTGTATCACAGTGGTCTAAGACCCTGGGTTCCATTCAGACTGTATCACAGTGGTCTAAGGCCCTGGTTCCATTCAGACTGTATCACAGTGGTCTAAGACCCTGGTTCCATCACAGTGGTCAGACAGACTGTATCACAGTGGTCTAAGACCCTGGTTTCACAGACTGTATCACAGTGGTCTAAGACCCTGGTTCCATTCAGACTGTATCACAGTGGTCTAAGACCCTGGTTCCATTCTATCACAGTGGTCTAAGACCCTGGTTCCATTCCAGACTGTATCACAGTGGTCTAAGACCCTGGTTCCAACCAGACTGTATCACAGTGGTCTAAGACCCTGGTTCCATTCAGACTGTATCACAGTGGTCTAAGACCCTGGTTCCATTCCAGACTGTATCACAACCGGCCGTGATTGAGAGTCCCATAGGGCGGTGCACAATTTGCCCCGCGTCATCCGGGTTTGGCCGGTGTAGGCCGTCATTGTTAATAAGAATTTGTTCTTAACTGACTTGCCTAGTTAAATATAATAAATGTAACCATGTAAGTCATTGAGAACACATTCTCTTCCACACCAATGACGTGGAAAGTAAGATGGAACTGCTATTCAAACTCCTGTGGTAAACTCCTGGACCCAAACAAGAGTTCAACTGTAACAAGTCATTAAAGTGATCATATTCTGGGCTCTGACCTCAATCCCACCTCTCCATCTGAAATGGTCCCGTTGGTCCAGAAGGATGTGCCAGTAGGAGGAAGGTCCACGTTGTTCAGAACTGCTTTAGAAGATAATCTGACAGTGTTACCCATCATGTGGTCTTTAATCACAGAGGACAGACTACGGTGGTCTTTAATCACAGAGGACAGACTACGGTAGTCTTTAATCACAGAGGACAGACTACGGTGTTACCCATCATGTGGTCTTTAATCACAGAGGACAGACTACGGTAGTCTTTAATCACAGAGGACAGACTACGGTGTTACACATCATGTGGTCTTTAATCACAGAGGACAGACTACGGTAGTCTTTAATCACAGAGGACAGACTACGGTGTTACACATCATGTAGTCTTTAATCACAGAGGACAGACTACGGTGGTCTTTAATCACAGAGGACAGACTACGGTAGTCTTTAATCACAGAGGACAGACTACGGTAGTCTTTAATCACAGAGGACAGACTACGGTAGTCTTTAATCACAGAGGACAGACTACGGTGTTACACATCATGTGGTCTTTAATCACAGAGGACAGACTACGGTGTTACACATCATGTGGTCTTTAATCACAGAGGACAGACTACGGTGTTACACATCATGTGGTCTTTAATCACAGAGGACAGACTACGGTGTTACACATCATGTGGTCTTTAATCACAGAGGACAGACTACGGTGTTACACATCATGTGGTCTTTAATCACAGAGGACAGACTACGGTGTTACACATCATGTGGTCTTTAATCACAGAGGACAGACTACGGTGTTACACATCATGTAGTCTTTAATCTATCTATTAGTCTATAATTTAGCCCAAACAACTACCTCTTTCCCTACTGTATTTATTTATTTATTTATTTTGCTCCTTTGCACCCCATTATTTTTATTTCTACTTTGCACATTCTCCCACTGCAAATCTACATTTCCAGTGTTTTACTTGCTATATTGTATTTACTTTGCCACCATGGCCTTTTTGCCTTTACCTCCCTTCTCACCTCATTTGCTCACATTGTATATAGACTTGTTTCTACTGTATTATTGACTGCATGTTTGTTTTACTCCATGTGTAACTCTGTGTCGTTGTATGTGTCAAACTGCTTTGCTTTATCTTGGCCAGGTCGCAATTGTAAATGGGAACTTGTTCTCAACTTGCCTACCTGGTTAAATAAAGGTGAAATAAATAAATAAATCACAGAGGACAGACTACGCTGTTACTACTTACACAAACATACTAAACTCAGAGACAGACACACAGTCAGACAGAGAAGTGAATCTGTTAGCATCACACTGCCTCCATTGACCTGTCTATTCAGCAACACAGGTCAATACAACAACGTAAAGTAGTATAGAGGTACTACAACACACAACAGCAGCATTCACAAACAACCCCCACACAGAGAAGTGATGCTGCATGCTCACACAATCACCAGGCTGTGAACGATAACAGCTTTAGAAGATGTGGTTTACAACATCAGAGTCAGTAAAGAGGTGTTTTATGACATGTTTAGACTCATTTCTTTCCCACCTGTTCATATCAAATGGAACTTTTGTGTTTAGCTTTGAGGTACACGGAGAGAAACTCGAGCTGAAGTTATTTTCAAATAGGCACTTAGAGATGCCAAAAACATTTAACAAACTCTACAATACATACAATTCACAAGACAAAAATCTAATCAAGGCGATGCAAAACCAACTAAATTACTGCACAATACGTACATTCTAGAAAAACAGCCACATTCCTCAGGAAGTAGTTCCCCGATCAGTAGTTTAAATTGCAATTGGACGCTACGGGACTTTAATGAGGACCAGCCAACCTTTTTGATACAGGAAGCAGTGATGCGTATTAAAACTGTCGCCTGTTATAAAGCGAAGGGCGCTATGCTAGACGGCATTCACTGCCAGACTAGTGGCTGCTGCAATCTGGTAAATTGTGTCACCATAGTCAAGAACTGGCAGGAAAGTTGACTGTATAATCTGCTTCCTGCTGTTTAGGGAGAGGCAATATCTATTTCTAAAAATAAGAAGTCTACTTTAAATCATAGCTTTTTAACTAGCTCATCTGTATGTTTCTTAAACATTGAGTCTTTGTCAATCCAAATGCTCAGATATACAGGATATAGATGGGAACCTGATCAATGGGGGAGCTCATTTACAACATCTCATTTACAACCGCACACTGGCCAAGATACGCATATATAGTGTTATATAGTGGTAACCAGTGTTATGTAGTGGTAACCAGTGTTATGTAGTTATAACCAGTGTTATGTAGTGGTAACCAGTGTTATGTAGTGGTAACCAGTGTTATGTAGTTTTAAACAGTGTTATGTAGTGGTAACCAGTGGTATGTAGTGTTATAACCAGTGGTAACCAGTGTTATGTAGTGGTAACCAGTGTTATGTAGTGGTAACCAGTGTTATGTAGTGGTAACCAGTGTTATGTAGTGGTAACCAGTGTTATGTAGTTGTAACCAGTGTTATGTAGTTATAACCAGTGTTATGTAGTGGTAACCAGTGTTATGTAGTGGTAACCAGTGTTATGTAGTGGTAACCAGTGTTATGTAGTGGTAACCAGTGTTATGTAGTGGTAACCAGTGTTATGTAGTGGTAACCAGTGTTATGTAGTTATAACCAGTGTTATGTAGTGGTAACCAGTGTTATGTAGTGGTAACCAGTGTTATGTAGTTATAACCAGTGGTAACCAGTGTTAGTGTGGTAACCATGTAGTGGTAACCAGTGTTATGTAGTGGTAACCAGTGTTATGTAGTGGTAACCAGTGTTATGTAGTGGTAACCAGTGTTATGTAGTGGTAACCAGTGTTATGTAGTGGTAACCAGTGTTATGTAGTGGTAACCAGTGTTATGTAGTGGTAACCAGTGTTATGTAGTTATAACCAGTGTTATGTAGTGGTAACCAGTGTTATGTAGTGGTAACCAGTGTTATGTAGTGGTAACCAGTGTTATGTAGTGGTAACCAGTGTTATGTAGTTATAACCAGTGTTATGTAGTGGTAACCAGTGTTATGTAGTTATAACCAGTGTTATGTAGTGGTAACCAGTGTTATGTAGTGGTAACCAGTGTTATTAGTGGTAACCAGTGTGGTAACCAGTGTTATGTAGTGGTAACCAGTGTTATGTGTAACCAGTGTTATGTAGTGGTAACCAGTGTTATGTAGTAACCAGTGTTATGTAGTGGTAACCAGTGTTAGTAGTTAGTGTTAGTGGTAACCAGTGTTATGTAACCAGTGGTAACCAGTGTTATGTAGTGGTAACCAGTGTTATGTAGTAACCAGTAACCAGTGTTATGTAGTGGTAACCAGTAGTTATAACCAGTGTAGTGGTAACCAGTGTTATGTAGTAACCAGTAACCAGTGTTATGTAGTGGTAACCAGTGTTATGTAGTGGTAACCAGTGTTATGTAGTGGTAACCAGTGTTATGTAGTGGTAACCAGTGTTATGTAGTGGTAACCAGTGTTATGTAGTGGTAACCAGTGTTATGTAGTGGTAACCAGTGTTATGTAGTGGTAACCAGTGTTATGTAGTGGTAACCTCTGTGTGAACATCTCTGTGTGTGCCCCTGATCTCTGACACTGTGGCTACGTTCCAGGACGTCTTTATGCAGTCACGCTGCACATCTCACATCTCAGAACACTGCTATGGTGTGTAATGTGGCTATTGACAGGGTAAACAATTCTCCTGGTGTAGTGAGATATGGGGCTGTGTCTAGCAAGTGTCCTGGAGCAGGAGTACTGATCTATATAGGATCAGTTTTGCCCCTTAGATCACAATGAATAGGATTACATGGAAGGGACGGGGGGGGCTGATCCTAGATCAGCAATCCTATTGTGAGAAGCTTAACACATATTCATCTGTGGAGCACTTCTGTAATAAAGAAGGCAACCAGGAACGTGCCCAGTCTCAGACACTGAAGGCTGGTAACAGACAACCAACCAGCCAGATTGGCACTAGTTTGGCTACCAGTCTTTTTAGCTAACATTCCACTCCTTGCCACTAATTTGCCAAAGACAGGAGTGGAATGTAATGGCTTAACAGAGAAGGCAACCAGGCTAGATAGGCACACTCAGGACTTTGCAGCTGGAGATGTCAATAATAAAACGGAAGGTTATTTAATGTAATGATGTGTCCACTCTGCTCATATCTTCATTTTTGCTACGTCCTATTGAACATGCCACAGTGATGATAGGAGAGAATAGAGAGAATAAAGTGTGTTCACTTCATTAAAAGTTCAACTGTGCAGAGTTGGTCCTGATGGTAATACATCCTATCGCAATGTGGGAAATTACGTAAGAAAATTCAAAACAGTCTTCAGCTGGGGCAGCAGGGTAGCCTAGTGGTTAGAGCGTTGGACTAGTAACCGGAAGGTTGCAAACCCCTGAGCTGACAAGGTACAAATCTGTCGTTCTGCCTCCCACGGTTCCTAGGCCGTCATTGAAAATAAGAATTTGTTCTTAATAACTGACTTGCCTAAAAAAAAAGACAAATCATTTTCCAAATAAATAGTTAAATCTTTGAACAACAAAGTCGTTTCAAATCATTTGTCTAGATATGTGGCCTGTCAGTGAAGGTCTTTCAGTGAGCCCTCTCTCTAGTCTAGAAGAGAAACGTGGCCGCGCTTTACGCGCAGTGGGTAGTAGGTACCAACCTGCTGGTAGCTCGCCTCCCCGGGTCTGAAGGTGTTATCAACGGGCTGGAAGGTGAAGTTGAAGTGGGGGAAATTGTGCAGCCAGTAGGTCCACCATGGAGCGATATAGTCCAGCCGTGCCGTGGCCATTCCTTATTACAAAAAGTGCTTCTGGACCCTTAAAATCTTAAGGACTCGAGACCCCGTCAGTGTAGCCTAATCCTCGGTTCTGGACAAAAACAAATCATGAATCCGCGACTTCTTGTTGGAAAACACTTTACAATGTAGCGCAGGAGAATAAACAATACAAAACTACTCCCTTTGACTCTTTGCCCTCAGAACAAGGCATAACAACAGCTTTATCTCGGTATCTCCGTGGTCCCGTGTCGTGTTCTGCAGATAGACAGCTGTTTTAACTTCTCGGAGGCGCATTCACGGGTGAGCTCGTTCCAGTAGAAGCCGCTTTTTCTGACTGGACCGCGCGCGACGCGCACTCATCCAAGGCACGAGACTGACTGACGACAGCGCTCTTCAATACACAGCGCGCGACCGGTTTTAAACCATTTACAGCTGCGGTCAAGAAAGTATAACCTAGTGGAAAATGACATGGCTACAGTGAAGACGATGCGGTTAATACATTGAGGTCATGAAATTAAATATATAATGATGATGATGGTATTAGAATAAAACCCATAGGCCATCTCATATCTGTAAAAAAAAACTGCTGGTTATCAGAGCAGAATATAATATCTCATGTAATCCGACGGCTAAAACTGGATAGAGCACTATAGTAGGCCATTCATGAAAGGCTGTGGATTGTGTGTGTGGTGTAGGTTCTGATAATGCCGGTAAGGCTGGCAAGCATTTGAACGGAGGCAGCGCTAGGCCTAAACGTGCTACGTGGTCAATCTGTCGTCTGTATTGGCCGTGCAGTATTTACGGTGATAATTTAGTTTTTTAAATTTAACTAGGCAAGTCAGTTAGGAACACATTCTTATTT
This sequence comes from Oncorhynchus tshawytscha, assembly GCF_018296145.1. Lineage (NCBI taxonomy): Eukaryota > Metazoa > Chordata > Actinopteri > Salmoniformes > Salmonidae > Oncorhynchus > Oncorhynchus tshawytscha. The sequence goes on from NW_024609777.1 coordinate 321,490, forward strand.
ACAATGACGGAAGACGCGCGCTGGGACAATTGTGCGCCACCCTATGAGACTCCCAATCACGGCCAGATGTGATACAGCCTGGATTCGAGGATTTGAACCAGGGACTGTAGTGACACCCCTAGAACTGAGATGCAGTGCCTTAGACCCCTGCGCCACTCGGGAGCCCGTAATAGGGACTCTACAGAAGTCAGGACCCTCATACTTCTTGCGCTTCACGGAGCAGTTGTGAATGAAGTGAGTTTGCATGTATACAGGACCTCCCGGCCGCCCCCACACCAATGTGACCCTATATGGAGCCCACCGCATTGTTACAAAATTTGGGAGGCTCGTGGCGATGCGGTACAGAGTTCAAGTTGCCCTCTGCAGTATACGTTGTCTTTCAGTTACATTGGTGAATTTGACAAAATAATTGAATTCTGTTTCGCAGCCCATGTGGGAATTATTTAATTAACAGTGCCATGTCAGGACACAACAACAAAAGGACATACATTGAAAAAAACCGAGGCTACTTCCATTTGATTTGGGTCCTAAAACGTTTCATGCGACACGCACCAGATGTGTCCCATGGTCTGCTAACTGCCAACCTCGTTGTAGTTATGGGACATTCTGCTAACTGCCAACCTCGTTGTAGTTATGGGACATTCTGCTAACTGCCAACCTCGTTGTAGTTACGGGACATTCAGCTAACTGCCAACCTCGTTGTAGTTATGGGACATTCGGCTAACTGCCAACCTCGTTGTAGTTATGGGACATTCTGCTAACTGCCAACCTCGTTGTAGTTACGGGACATTCTGCTAACTGCCAACCTCGTTGTAGTTACGGGACATTCAGCTAACTGCCAACCTCGTTGTAGTTACGGGACATTCTGCTAACTGCCAACCTCGTTGTAGTTACGGGACATTCTACTAACTGCCAACCTCGTTGTAGTTTCGGGACATTCTGCTAACTGCCAACCTCGTTGTAGTTACGGGACATTCTGCTAACTGCCAACCTCGTTGTAGTTACGGGACATTCTGCTAACTGCCAACCTCGTTGTAGTTACGGGACATTCTGCTAACTGCCAACCTCGTTGTAGTTATGGGACATTCTGCTAACTGCCAACCTCGTTGTAGTTACGGGACATTCTGCTAACTGCCAACCTCGTTGTAGTTACGGGACATTCAGCTAACTGCCAACCTCGTTGTAGTTATGGGACATTCAGCTAACTGCCAACCTCGTTGTAGTTATGGGACATTCTGCTAACTACGGGACATTCTGCTAACTGCCAACCTCGTTGTAGTTATGGGACATTCTGCTAACTGCCAACCTCGTTGTAGTTACGGGACATTCTGCTAACTGCCAACCTCGTTGTAGTTACGGGACATTCTGCTAACTGCCAACCTCGTTGTAGTTAGGGGACATTCTGCTAACTGCCAACCTCGTTGTAGTTACGGGACATTCTGCTAACTGCCAACCTCGTTGTAGTTATGGGACATTCTGCTAACTGCCAACCTCGTTGTAGTTATGGGACATTCTGCTAACTGCCAACCTCGTTGTAGTTACGGGACATTCTGCTAACTGCCAACCTCGTTGTAGTTACGGGACATTCTGCTAACTGCCAAGCACGTTGTAGTTACGGGACATTCGGCTAACTGCCAACCTCGTTGTAGTTACGGGACATTCTGCTAACTGCCAACCTCGTTGTAGTTATGGGACATTCTGCTAACTGCCAACGTCGTTGTAGTTACGGGACATTCTGCTAACTGCCAACCTCGTTGTAGTTACGGGACATTCTGCTAACTGCCAACCTCGTTGTAGTTACGGGACATTCTGCTAACTGCCAACCTCGTTGTAGTTACGGGACATTCTGCTAACTGCCAACCTCGTAGTTATGGGACATTCTGCTAACTGCCAACCTCGTTGTAGTTACGGGACATTCTGCTAACTGCCAACCTCGTTGTAGTTACGGGACATTCTGCTAACTGCCAACCTCGTTGTAGTTATGGGACATTCTGCTAACTGCCAACCTCGTTGTAGTTATGGGACATTCTGCTAACTGCCAACCTCATTGTAGTTATGGGACATTCTGCTAACTGCCAACCTCGTTGTAGTTACGGGACATTCTGCTAACTGCCAACCTCGTTGTAGTTACGGGACATTCTGTTAACTGCCAACCTCGTTGTAGTTATGGGACATTCTGCTAACTGCCAACCTCGTTGTAGTTATGGGACATTCTGCTAACTGCCAACCTCGTTGTAGTTAGGGGACATTCTGCTAACTGCCAAGCACGTTGTAGTTACGGGACATTCTGCTAACTGCCAACCTCGTTGTAGTTATGGGACATTCTGCTAACTGCCAACCTCGTTGCAGTTAGGGGACATTCTGCTAACTGCCAACCTCGTTGTAGTTACGGGACATTCTGCTAACTGCCAACCTCGTTGTAGTTACGGGACATTCTGCTAACTGCCAACCTCGTTGTAGTTACGGGACATTCTGCTAACTGCCAACCTCGTTGTAGTTACGGGACATTCTGCTAACTGCCAACCTCGTTGTAGTTACGGGACATTCTGCTAACTGCCAACCTCGTTGTAGTTACGGGACATTCTGCTAACTGCCAACCTCGTTGTAGTTACGGGACATTCTGCTAACTGCCAACCTCGTTGTAGTTATTCATATGCTCATGGGGAAAGTGGGAAACGCTGAAGTCGGAAGCAATAAATCCAACTCAATGAATGCACCAGTAGCCCATTCACTATTTATTTGACTATTTAAAAACCCAATTCAACCCACATGTGGAAGCAATGCATTTAAAATCATGGAGGATAACACAAAAAGACGTTTCACAAAGTATTTCCAGTGGGATCCTCTTGCAGGCCTGCTATATAAATTGATCATGGAGTAAAGTGTATGGATGCACAGATCATGTGTGTAGTGCTAATAGTACTAAGGTAAGTAGACTGTTACACACATGTTATCTGATGTGTGCTGGCGTGATGTTACTGAGATGAACGTGCATGAATGACTAGGCCTGTGTTTGTGTATAGGACTATCGCCGTGTCAGTGCTTCTTACTCCGTAGGGCACAGAGTTAGATATTGTCATTTTCATGTGAGCTGTTTTACGGTCAGCTCAATGTAGGCTGATATCTAGGCTACCAGCCGCTTGATTCATCTTGATAACTGATATTTTAAGATGCCTCCTGACATCAGTAATGGAATGCCTTATAGGCCTGCACCTGCTCTGGAATACATAGGAAGTCCCGGGAAACTACAGGTGTACTGTAGTATCTATCTATCTACTCGAATCCTCATTTGATTGGCTAGTGGGGAATCTATTTCACTTCACATTAGTAATCATATTATTAAAACATACACAAACATTTTCTGGGTTTCTGAGGTCAATGAGATCAGGCCCACCATTAGACCTACAACAGATCCAGAGAGAGAGAAAGTGTGTGTGAGAGAGAGAGACATAGTGAGAGAGAGGACAGACAGACAGACAGACAGGTGTAGATGAAGCTTGACCTCTGGTGGAGATTAAAGAGAAGTGCAGCAAACAGATATGAGTTGATTAATGTCTCTCTTTTTCTCTCTTAGAGACTGACAAGGAGAGAATGAACCAGACGGTGGCAGCACAAGATAGCTCATGTAACCTAGTTCAGAGAGAGAGAGAGAGAGAGGGGGAGAGAGTGAGGGAGAGGACTGGAGAGAGAGGGAAAGAGAGGACTGGAGAGAGAGAGGGGGAGAGAGAGAGGGGGAGAGAGAGAGAGAGAGAGAGGAGAGAGAGTGACTGGGGAGAGGACTGGAGAGAGAGGGAAAGAGAGGACTGGAGAGAGAGGGGGAGATAGAGAGAGAGAGAGGGGGAGAGAGTGAGGGAGAGGACTGGAGAGAGAGGGAAAGAGAGGCCTGGAGAGAGAGGGGAGAGAGAGAGGGGGGAGAGAGTGAGGGAGAGGACTGGAGAGAGAGTGAAAGAGAGGACTGGAGAGAGAGGACTGGACAGAGAGAGAGTGGGGGAGAGAGAGAGGGAAAGAGAGGACTGGAGAGAGAGGGAAAGAGAGGACTGGAGAGAGAGGGAAAGAGAGGACTGGAGAGAGAGGGAGGGGGAGAGAGAGGGAGAGAGAGAGGAGAGAGAGAGAGGGAGAGAGAGAGGGTGAGGGAAAGAGAGGACTGGAGAGAGAGGGGGAGAGAGAGAGGGAAAGAGAGGACTGGAGAGAGAGGGGGAAAGAGAGGACTGGAGAGAGAGTATGTAACCTAGTTCAGAGAGAGAGAGAGAGGGGGAGAGAGAGAGGGAAAGAGAGGACTGGAGAGAGAGGGAAACAGAGGTCTGGAGGGAGAGGGAAAGAGAGGACTGGAGAGAGGGGGAGAAGGAGAGAGGGAGAGAGAGCAAGAGAGAGAGAGAGGGCGGGAGAGAGTGAGGGAAAGAGAGGACTGGAGAGAGAGGGGGAGAGAGAGAGGGAAAGAGAGGACTGAGAGAGAGGGGTAGAGAGAGAGGGAAAGAGAGGACTGGAGAGAGAGTATGTAACCTAGTTCAGAGAGAGGGGGAGAGAGAGAGGGAAAGAGAGGACTGGAGAGAGAGGGAAAGAGAGGACTGGAGAGAGAGTATGTAACCTAGTTCAGAGAGAGAGAGAGAGAGGAGGAGAGAGTGAGGGAAAGAAAGGACTGGAGAGAGGGGAGAGAGAGGGAAAGAGAGGACTGGAGAGAGAGTATGTAACCTAGTTCAGAGAGAGAGAGAGAGAGGAGGAGAGAGTGAGGGAAAGAAAGGACTGGAGAGAGAGGGGAGAGAGAGGGAAAGAGAGGACTGGAGAGAGAGTATGTAACCTAGTTCAGAGAGAGAGAGAGAGATGGCGAGAGAGTGAGGGAAAAAGAGGACTGGAGAGAGAGGGAAAGAGAGAACTGGAGAGAGAGGACTGGAGAAAGAGGGAAAGAGAGGACTGGAGAGAGAGGGAAAGCGAGAGAGAGAGAGGGAAAGAGAGGACTGGAGAGAGAGGGAAAGAGAGGACTGGAGAGAGAGGGAAAGCGAGAGAGAGAGAGGGAAAGAGAGGACTGGAGAGAGAGGGAAAGAGAGGACTGGAGAGAGAGGGAAAGAGAGGACTGGAGAGAGAGGGAAAGCGAGAGAGAGAGAGTGGGTGCAGTCAAGCATCCCTGCCTCTCTTCATCCATCAGAGTAATGTAGCAGAGAATTCCCATCCTATTCTAGTGTTATTGTATCTGAGAAGAATTATATTCCTGAACACCTCATTCTAAGTGCTCCTCTCTCTGTGTGTGTGTGTGCGTTTGTGCATTATACCGCCTGTGAAGTTAGATCTAATCCCAATGAACTGTAGCTTATCATGAATAATGGCATCTGGGACATAACCAAAGGGTCTCTTGGGGCAGCAGAGCAGAGCAGAACACTGGAGCTAATTTAGTGTTGGAGCAGAAACAATATCATGAAAGAAGTCTTTGAAGTAGACCTCGGTCCTGTGGTGTCTCTGGTGCTGTTGTGTCTATGGTCCTGTGTTGTCTATGGTGCTGTGGTGTCTATGGTGCTGTGGTGTCTATGGTCCTGTGGTGTCTATGGTCCTGTGGTGTCTATGGTCCTGTGGTGTCTATGGTCCTGTATCTATGGTCCTGTGATGTCTATGGTCCCGTGTCTATGGTCCTGTGGTGTTTATTATCCTGTGGTGTCTATGATCCTGTGGTGTCTATGGTCCTGTGGTGTCTATGGTCCTGTGGTGTCTATGATCCTATGTCTATGGTCCTGTGGTGTCTATGGTCCTGTGTCTATGGTCCTGTGGTGTCTATGGTCCTGTGGTGTCTATGGTCCTGTGGTGTCTATGGTCCTGTGTCTATGGTCCTGTGGTGTCTATGGTCCTGTGGTGTCTATGATCCTGTGTCTATGGTCCTGTGGTGTCTATGGTCCTGTGTCTATGGTCCTGTGGTGTCTATGGTCCTATGTGGCTCAGTCAATAAGGTCAGGGCACAGGCAATGTGGCATGTGTTGTACAGTATGGTTGTGTTTTACAGAAGAGGAATTGAGGAAGCTACCCAGCTAACAATTCTAGGGAGAGAGAATGTTTTTGTAATGTCACACGTAATGTTCCCTTAAGATTTGAGTGTCCAGTTTTCCATTAGTTAAGGGAACGTTCTGTATGTATATGTTAGAAAAACCTTCTGAGAACCTTTTTAACAATTTTTGGAGAACATTACCTTAATATCAAACAGAACACACCCAGAATGTGGTTACCATGTTCTCAGAGAACAAGGGAATGGTCTTTTGGAGAACATTACCTTAATATCAAACAGAACATACCCAGAATGTGGTTACCATGTTCTCAGAGAACAAGGGAATGGTCTTTTGGAGAACCCAGAATGTGGTTACCATGTTCTCAGAGAACAAGGGAATGGTCTTTTGGAGAACATTACCTTAACATCAAACAGAACATACCCAGAATGTGGTTACCATGTTCTCAGAGAACAAGGGAATGGTCTTTTGGAGAACATTACCTTAATATCAAACAGAACACACCCAGAATGTGGTTACCATGTTCTCAGAGAACAAGGGAATGGTCTCTTGGAGAACATTACCTTAATATCAAACAGAACACACCCAGAATGTGGTTACCATGTTCTCAGAGAACAAGGGAATGGTCTTTTGGAGAACATTACCTTAATATCAAACAGAACATACCCAGAATGTGGTTACCATGTTCTCAGAGAACAAGGGAATGGTCTTTTGGAGAACATTACCTTAATATCAAACAGAACATACCCAGAATGTGGTTACCATGTTCTCAGAGAACAAGGGAATTGTCTTTTGGAGAACATTACCTTAATATCAAACAGAACATACCCAGAATGTGGTTACCATGTTCTCAGAGAACAAGGGAATGGTCTTTTGGAAACATTCCTTGCACATCACAGGAACATTCCTGTGGAAACGTTAGTAAATGACCTAATGAGACTTCCTCTTTGGGAAAGGTGCGGCACTAGCACCCCATCTCAACAACACGGTGAAATTGCAGAGGGCGAAATTCAAAATACAAAAATCGTAATATTAAACATTCATGAAAATACAAGTGTCATACATCATTTAAAAGCTTAACTTCTTGTTAATCCAGCCGCTTTGTCAGATTTCAAAAAGGCTTTATGGCAAAAACATACCATGCAGTTATCTGAGGACAGCTCCCCACATACAAAAGCATGAAAAACATTTTCCAAACCAGCAGAGGCGGAAAGTCAGAAATGGCGATAAAATAAATCACTTACTGTCACGCCCTGGCCATTGAGAGGCTTTTATTCTCTATTTTGGTGAGGCCAGGGTGTGACTAGGGTGGGCATTCTAGTTTCTTTATTTCTATGTTTCCTATTTTTTTGTGTTTGGACAGGTGTGGTTCTCAATCAGAGGCAGCTGTCTATCGTTGTCTCTGATTGGGAATCATACTTAGGCAGCTTTTTTTCCTTTTGTATTTGGGGGTAGTTGACTTTGTTCGTGGCATTATTGCCCTAGTTAAGCTTAACAATCGTTTCCTTGTTTTGTTGGCGACATTCATTTAAAATTAAAATAAATGTACGTTCAACACGCTGCGCTTTGGTCCGATCACTTCCAGGAAGACGGTCGTGACAGAACTACCCACCACAAACGGACCAAGCGGTGTGGCCGGGAGGAGCAGCGTTTTCTGGAGGAATGGACATGAGAAGAGATATTGGAAGGCAAGGGACCCTGATCAAAGGCTGGAGAGTATCGGCGTCCTAGGGAGGAGATACAGGCGGCGAACGCAGAGAGGCAACAGTACGAGGAGTTGGCACAGCGGAGCAGGCACGAGAGGCAGCCCCCAATTTTTTTTGTGGGGTGGCACACGAGGAGATTGGCTGAGTTAGGTTGGAGACCTGAGCCAACTCCCTGTGCTTACCGGGGGGAGCGTGTGACTGGTCAGGCACCGTGTTATGCAGGGATGCGCACGGTGTCTCCAGTGCACACTCATAGCCCGGTGCGCTATATGCCAGCTCTCTGCAAGTGCCACGCTAGAGTGGGCATCCAGCCAGGGCAGATTGTGCCAGTTCAGCGCTCTTGGTCTCCGGTGTGCCGTTTCGGCCCAGGGTATCCTGCGCAGGCTCTGCACACTGTGTCTCCGGTGCGCTGTGACTGCTCAGTGCGTCCTACGCCTGCGTTCCGCACGTACCGGGCTAAAGTGGGCATTCAGCCAAGAGGAGTGGTGCAAGGTCTAAGCGCCAGATCTCCAGTGCTCCCCCACATCCCGGTTCGCCCTGTGTCTGCGCTCTGGAGGTGCCGGGCTAAAATGGGCATTCAGCCTGGAAGAGTGGTGCCAAGGATACGCACTAGATCTCCAGTGCTCCCCCACAGCCCGGTTCATACTGTGCCGCCTCCAAGGACCAGGCCTCCAGTAGGTCTCCCCAGCCTGGTGAGTCCTGTGCCTGATCCATGGGCCAGTCCGGGGCCTCCAGCGAGGGTCCCCAGTCCGGGGCCGGCAGCGAGGGTCCCCAGTCCGGGGCCTCCAGCGAGGGTCCTCAGTCCGGGGCCCGCAACGAGGGTCCCCGCACCAGAGGCGCCATCAAAGTGGGGGGAACCAGAGGCGGAGGGGGGTCTACGTCCCCAGAGCCGCCGCCGTAAGGGATGCCCACTCGGACCCTCCCATTTAGAGTCAGGTTTTGCGCACCTCTGGGGGGGGGTGGTGTACTGTCAGAGAGGCTTAGAGAGGCTTTTATACTCTATTTTTCTTTGGCCAGGGTGTGACTAGGGTGGGCATTCTAGTTTCTTTATTTCTATGTTTCCTATGTCTTTGTGTTTGGCTGGGTGTGGTTCTCAATCAGAGGCAGCTGTCTATCATTGTCTCTGATTGGGAATCATACTTAGGCAGCCTCTTTTGCATTTGTGGGTAGTTGACTTTGTTAGTGGCATTATTGCCCTCGTTAAGCTTCACGGTTGTTTCCTTGTTTTGCTGTTTTGTTGGCGACATTCATTTAAAATAAAACGAAATGTATGCTCATCACGCTGCGCTTTGGTCCGGTCATTTCCAGGAAGACGGTCGTGACACTTACCTTTGAAGATCTTCCTCTGTTTGCAATCCCAAGAGTTCCAGCTACACAACAAATGGTCATTTTGTTCAATAAAGTCCTTCTTTATATCCCAAAAAGTCAGTTTAGTTGGCGCTCTTGATTCAGTAATCCACCTGCATAGAAAGGAATCCCAAAAGTTACCAATAAACTTAGTCCAAACAAGTCAAACAACGTTTCTAGTCAATCCTCAGGTACCCTAATATGTAAATAAACATTCAAATTTAAGATGGAGAATAGTGTGTTCAATACTGGAGATAATTAATGAAGTGATTCCCTCATCCACGTGCGCCACAAGACTACAGTCCAATTGAGAGCCACCTTGAAAAACTACAAATTCTAGCTCATTTCTTTCAAAAAACAAGCTTGAAACCCTTTCTAAAGACTGGGACTATTTCCTTTGCATTTCCCATAGACAAGCATTTCAATGGGTGGTCACCTCAAAGAATTGATTTTCCGGATGGATTCTCCTCAGGTTTTCGCCTGCCATATCAGTTCTGTTATACTCAGACATTATTGTAACAGTTTTAGAAACTCCTGAGTGTTTTCTATCCAATACTACCAATTATATGCATAACCTAGCTTCTGGGCCTGAGTAACAGGCTGTTTACTTTGGGCACGTCAGTCATCCGAACTTCCGAATACTTCCCCTTATCCCTATTAAGGGAACGTACTCTAAGGTGTGGGAAAGTTTGTTGTTCGCTGGGTAGGAGAGGTTACCAACTTGGAGAAGATAAAGGAAGAGCTAGAGAGAGAGAGAGAGAGATGGGAAAGGCTCGACCTTCAACTATAGATACTTAAACGTATTAAAATGTATACCCAGTGCAAAAAGGGTAACAGGATCTCTGTAACACTCCAACCTTGACCTGACTGGGTAACAGGATCTCTGTAACACTCCAACCTTGACCTGACTGGGTAACAGGATCTCTGTAACACTCCAACCTTGACCTGACTGGGTAACAGGATCTCTGTAACACTCCAACCTTGACCTGACTGGGTAACAGGATCTCTGTGACACGCCAACCTTGACCTGACTGGGTAACAGGATCTCTGTAACACGCCAACCTTGACCCTGGGTAACAGGATCTCTGTAACACGCCAACCTTGACCTGACTGGGTAACAGGAGGACCTTGACCTGACTGGGTAACAGGATCTCTGTAACAACCTTGACCTGACTGGGTAACAGGATCTCTGTGACCTGACACAGGATCCAACCTTGACCTGACTGGGTAACAGGATCTCTGTAACACTCCAACCTTGACCTGACTGGGTAACAGGATCTCTGTAACACTCCAACCTTGACCTGACTGGGTAACAGGATCTATGTAACACTCCAACCTTGACCTGACTGGGTAACATGATCTCTGTGACACTTCACCCTTGACCTGACTGGGTAACAGGATCTCTGTGACACTCCAACCTTGACCTGACTGGGTAACAGGATCTCTCTGTGACACAGGATCTCTGTAACACTCCAACCTTGACCTGACTGGGTAACAGGATCTCTGTAACACTCCAACCTTGACCTGACTGGGTAACAGGATCTCTGTAACACTCCAACCTTGACCTGACTGGGTAACAGGATCTCTGTAACACTCCAACCTTGACCTGACTGGGTAACAGGATCTCTGTAACACTCCAACCTTGACCTGACTGGGTAACAGGATCTCTGTAACACTCCAACCTTGACCTGACTGGGTAACAGGATCTCTGTTCCCCTTGATGTAGCACTACCTTGACCTGACTGGGTAACAGGACAGGGGACACTCCAACCTTGACCCTGGGTAACAGGATCTCTGTAACACTCCAACCTTGACCTGACTGGGGTACCTCTTGACCAGGGCCCTGTAACAGTACCTGACCGACCAGGGCCTGTGACTGGGTAACAGGATCTCGACCAGTGCCTGACTGGGTAACAGGGCGTAACACTCCAACCTTGACCAGGGCCCTTGACCTGACTGGGTAACAGGATCTCTGTGACACTCCCAGGGCCCAGTATCTGGGGTGCCTTATTCCCTATGTAGAGACTTCCGAACAGGGCATGAACAGGGGTGCCTCGACCAGGGCCCCTCGACCAGTGCCTGTGCCTCGACCAGGGCCCGTAGGGTGCCTCGACCAGGGCCCATAGGGTGCCTCGACCAGGGCATGTAGGGTGCCTCGACCAGGGCCCGTAGGGTGCCTCGACCAGGGCCCGTAGGGTGCCTTAACCAGGGCCTGTAGGATGCCTCGACCAGAGCCCGTAGGGTGCCTCGACCAGGGACCGTAGGGTGCCTCGACCAGGGCCCGTAGGGTGCCTCGGCCAGGGCCCGTAGGGTGCCTCGGCCAGGGCCCGTAGTCCTTGAGATGTTTCTACGATGACTGGAGATTATTTGATTAGTTTACTGTTTAGGAGGACCAACACAAATCTCCATTAGTTATTTTCCTGTAGGCTTCATTCAAGCCTTCATAGCCAGTCAATGTTCAGTGGTATGTGGCGGAAATATATATATATCTGCGTCATTTATAGTCCAAATGGCACTCTATTCCATTTGTAGTCCAAATGGCACTCTATTCCATTTATAGTCCAAATGGCACCCTATTCCCATTCTGGTCCAAATGGCATCCTATTCCATGTATAGTCCAAATGGCTCCTTATTCCATGTATAGTCCAAATGACACTCTATTCCCTTTCTAGTGTAAATGGCACCATATTCCATTTATAGTCCAAATGGCACCCTATTCCCTTCATAGCACCCTATTCCCTTTATAGCACCCTATTCCCTTCATAGCACCCTATTCCCTTTATAGCACCCTATTCCCTTCATAGCACCCTATTCCCTTCATAGCACCCTATTCCCTTCATAGCACCCTATTTCCTTCATAGCACCATATTCCCTTCATAGCACCATATTCCCTTCATAGCACCCTATCCATATTCCCTTTCTAGTCCAAATGGTACCATATTCCCTTTCTAGTCCAAATGACATCATATTCCCTTTCTAGTCCAAATGGCACCATATTCCCTTTCTAGTCCAAATGGCACCATATTCCCTTTCTAGTCCAAATGGCACCATATTCCCTTTCTAGTCCAAATGGCACCATATTCCCTTTCTAGTCCAAATGGCACCATATTCCCTTTCTAGTCCAAATGGCACCATATTCCCTTTCTAGTCCAAATGGCACCATATTCCCTTCATAGCACCATATTCCCTTTATAGCACCCTATTCCCTATCCATATTCCCTTTCTAGTCCAAATGGCACCATATTCCCTTTCTAGTCCAAATGGCACCATATTCCCTTCATATTCTCCACTACTTTTGACCAGGGCCCATTGGGAATAGGGTGCCATTTTGGGACGCGTCCAGACTTTTATTTTCCTCCCTCCTTCATGGTTATTGCTATTTGGGATTTCCATCGACTTAAATCCTCTTTGCTCTATATTGAGAGATGTATACATATGAATGAAGGAAGTGCATCCCAAATGACACCCTATTCCCTATATAGTGCACTACATTCGACCAGGGCCCTAGTCCCTATATAGTGCACTACATTCGACCAGGGCCCTAGTCCCTATATAGTGCACTACATTCGACCAGGGCCCTAGTCCCTATATAGTGCACTACATTCGACCAGGGCCCTAGTCCCTATATAGTGCACTACATTCGACCAGGGCCCTAGTCCCTATATAGTGCACTACATTCGACCAGGGCCCTAGTCCCTATATAGTGCACTACATTCGACCAGGACCCTAGTCCCTATATAGTGGACTACATTCGACCAGGGCCCTAGTCCCTATATAGTGCACTACATTCGACCAGGGCCCTAGTCCCTATATAGTACACTACATTCGACCAGGGCCCTAGTCCCTATATAGTGCACTACATTCGACCAGGGCCCTAGACCCTATATAGTGCACTACATTCGACCAGGGCCCTAGTCCCTATATAGTGCACTACATTCGACCAGGGCCCTAGTCCCTATATAGTGCACTACATTCGACCAGGGCCCTAGTCCCTATATAGTGCACTACATTCGACCAGGGCCCTAGTCCCTATATAGTGCACTACATTCGACCAGGGCCCATAGGGAGTAGGGTGCCATTAGGGACACTGACCAGGTTTATGGCTCAACGGAGGGGTGTTACCCAATCAGACCGCCACGCTCTGGGACTCCTGAGATCGTGTTAAAGTTTAATATCAAAGTATGAATTCCTCTGGGATATTGCCTGTGTGTGTGTGTGTGAGAGAGAGAGAGAGAGAGAGAGAGAGAGAGAGAGTTTGTCTGTGTGTGTTTGTGTGTGTGTGAGATTGTGAGATTGTGTGTGTGAGAGTGTCTAATTGTGTGTGTGTGACTGTCTAATTGTGTGTGTGTGATTGTGAGATTGTGTGTGTGAGTGTCTAATTGTGTGTGTGTGTGTGACTGTCTAATTGTGTGTGTGTGTGACTGTCTAATTGTGTGTGTGTGTGTGTGTGTGTGTGTAAGTGTGTGTACGTGTCTACATTGTGTGTAAGTATGCATGCTTGCTTGAGGTTCACCGCCATCCAATTCTGTGGTCTTACAGTGTGATCTAGGGGGATTTATCTGTTTAGGTCATGATTCATTGACAGAGGGGATTTGTCTGTTTAGGTCATGATTCATTGACAGAGGGGATTTATCTGTTTTAGGTCATGATTCATTGACAGGGGGGATTTGTCTGTTTAGGTCATGATTCATTGACAGAGGGGATTTGTCTGTTTAGGTCATGATTCATTGACAGAGGGGATTTGTCTGTTTAGGTCATGATTCATTGACAGAGGGGATTTATCTGTTTAGGTCATGATTCATTGACAGAGGGGATTTATCTGTTTAGGTCATGATTCATTGACAGAGGGGATTTATCTGTTTAGGCCATGATTCATTGACAGAGGGGATTTGTCTGTTTAGGTCAGGTATCATGGAAAAGCTGCCAGTGAGATCGACTGCTGCGTAATGAATGAATGGGGATGTTGCCTGAATCCCAAATTACATCCTATTCCCTATATAGTGCACTACTTTTGAGCAGGGTGCAAAGGACACTCTTTTAAAGAAGTGCACTATATAGAGAATAGATGCCATTTGGGATGCAGACTATGCGCTCTGAGGGAAACAATTAAAAAGACAGTAGGTGTGCAGTTATTTGGCAGCGATATGCAGGGAAATGAGTCTCAGACAGACCTCAGTTTGACAGTGTTATTACTACATTTTTAAATCAGTATTGATTTTGGGGATGATTAAACTGCACTAATCAAACATATTCCTCTTTTTGAATTGTTCATTACTTTTCTAATCAAGGGCACACAGAACGTTTACTTAGGCCACACACACACACACACACACACACACACACACACACACAATCATTACAAATGGTGTCTGATGGTCATAATTGCAGCAGCTTGTTATTGATCTACTGTAGAGGAGTGATAGAAAAACTCTGCCTCCCTGGGCTTTGGTCAAATGGACTCTACTATATAGATAGGGATGCTATATAGATAGGGATACTATATAGATAGGGATGCTATATAGATAGGGATGCTATATAGATAGGGATGCTATATAGATAGGGATACTATATAGATAGGGATACTATATAGATAGGGATACTATATAGATAGGGATACTATATAGATAGGGATACTATATAGATAGGGATGCTATATAGATAGGGATGCTATATAGATAGGGATGCTATATAGATAGGGATGCTATATAGATAGGGATACTATATAGATAGGGATACTATATAGATAGGGATGCTATATAGATAGGGATGCTATATAGATAGGGATGCTATATAGATAGGGATGCTATATAGATAGGGATGCTATATAGATAGGGATGCTATATAGATATATAGATAGGGATGCTATATAGATAGGGATGCTATATAGATAGGGATGCTATATAGATAGGGATGCTATATAGATAGGGATGCTATATAGATAGGGATGCTATATAGATAGGGATGCTATATAGATAGGGATGCTATATAGATAGGGATGCTATATAGATAGGGATGCTATATAGATAGGGATGCTATATAGATAGGGATGCTATATAGATAGGGATGCTATATAGATAGGGATGCTATATAGATAGGGATGCTATATAGATAGGGATGCTATATAGATAGGGATGCTATATAGATAGGGCTATATAGATAGGGCTATATGATAGGGATGCTATATAGATAGGGATGCTATATAGATAGGGATGCTATATAGGGATGCTATATAGATAGGGATGCTATATAGATAGGGATGCTATATAGATAGGGATGCTATATAGATAGGGATGCTATATAGATAGGATGCTATATAGATAGGGATGCTATATAGATAGGGATACTATATAGATAGGGATACTATATAGATAGGGATGCTATATAGATAGGGATGCTATATAGATAGGGATACTATATAGATAGGGATACTATATAGATAGGGATACTATATAGATAGGGATACTATATAGATAGGGATGCTATATAGATAGGGATGCTATATAGATAGGGATGCTATATAGATAGGGATACTATATAGATAGGGATACTATATAGATAGGGATACTATATAGGGAATAGGGTGTCATTTGAGACACAACTAATAATTAGTCAATTTCATTGGCTATATTGGATTGCTTGTTTGTTTTTATGTGGCTTTGAGAGGTACCAGTGAAGCATTGAGGAAACAACCAGGAGGCTGTAGGTTGTTTTACCTGGCTGATAGCATTGTGATATGACACAGCAGGCTGTAGGTTGTTTTACCTGGCTGATAGCATTGTGATATGACACAGCAGGCTGTAGGTTGTTTTACCTGGCTGATAGCATTGTGATATGACACAGCAGGCTGTAGGTTGTTTTACCTGGCTGATAGCATTGTGATATGACACAGCAGGCTGTAGGTTGTTTTACCTGGCTGATAGCATTGTGATATGACACAGCAGGCTGTAGGTTGTTTTACCTGGCTGATAGCATTGTGATATGACACAGCAGGCTGTAGGTTGTATTGCCTGGCAACAGTGATACTGCTCTAGGGCAGTAGTTCCCATACAGTTGTGTCTAGTGCACCCTATGAGGTCTAGTGCACCCTATGAGGTCTAGTGCACCCTACAGGTCCTAGTGCACCCTACGGGTCCTAGTGCACCCTATGGGTCCTAGTGCACCCTTTGAGGTCTAGTGCACCCTATGGGTCCTAGTGCACCCTATGGGTCCTAGTCCTAGTGCACCCTATGAGGTTTAGTGCACCCTATGGGTTCTAGTGCATCCTATAAGGTCTAGTGCACCCTATGGGTCCTAGTGCACCCTATGGAGTCTAGTGCACCCTATGGAGTCTAGTGCACCCTATGGAGTCTAGTGCACCCTATGGAGTCTAGTGCACCCTATGAGGTTTAGTGCACCCTATGAGGTTTAGTGCACCCTATGGGTTCTAGTGCATCCTATAAGGTCTAGTGCACCCTATGGGTCCTAGTGCACCCTATGGAGTCTAGTGCACCCTATGGAGTCTAGTGCACCCTATGGGCCCTGGTCCAAAGTAGTGCACTGTTACAGTATGGAGAATGGGGTGCATTTTTGGACAGAGAAGCGCCCTAGCACGAGGGTGTACCAGTAGTGCAAGTCTCCCTCTTATGAAGGAGTGAAAGGAGTTTGGAAAAAGTGATCTTAGGAATATTTTTCAAATGCAATCTTCAAATGTCTAAAGTCAGAATCAGATAGGAGTCACACAATAACATGGTCTCTGGTGGAACGTTTATTCTGAATCAAGTTGCCTGATTTCAGATGGAAACTCTTCTTGCAAATCTTGTAAATGTCTTTAAACTAACTATTATATTAATCTGACTATCCACAACAATCGTATTTTTGTGAGCATGCAACCGTAGTCATTGATGGTAGGAGTGTTATCCATTGTCATAGCCTCCTCTACACAAGTCTTTGGTGTGAGGTTTACAATATGTCAATTGTGTGTGACTGTGTGTGTGTGTGACTGTGTGTGACTGTGAGTGTGTGTGTGACTGTGATTGTGTGTGTGTGTGTGTGTGTGTGTGACTGTGACTGTGTGTGTGTGTGTGTGACTGTGTGTGTGTGTGTGAGTGTGTGTGTGTGTGTGTGACTGTGACTGTGAGTGTGTGTGTGACTGTGACAGTGTGTGTGTGTGTGTGTGTGTGTGTGTGTGTGTGTGTGTGTGTGTGTGTGTGTGTGTGTGTGTGTGTGTGTGTGTGTGTGTGTGTGAAAACCATCTACAGGTCACATAAAGTACAAGCTACTGTACATGATACCTGTATGTAGTGATCTGGACAAAGTGAAGACAGGAGAGCATGTGGAGGTGAATGGCCTTGATGATGTGTTTGTATTTCAGACATTCTCCCTGTCTGTCTATATGGATGAATCCTTGTTGGGTAGACGGAGTCAGACTGTGTTCCAAATGGCACCATATTCCCTATGTAGTGCACTGCTGTTGACCAGGGCCCAGGTAGTATATTCTCTATGTAGTGCACTGCTGTTGACCAGGGCCCAGGTAGTATATTCCCTATGTAGTGCCCTGCTTTTGACCAGGGCCCAGGTAGTATATTCCCTATGTAGTGCCCTGCTTTTGACCAGGGCCCAGGTAGTATATTCCCTATGTAGTGCACTGCTGTTGACCAGGGCCCAGGTAGTATATTCTCTATGTAGTGCACTGCTGTTGACTAGGGCCCAGGTCGTATATTCTCTATGTAGTGCACTGCTGTTGACTGCTGTTGACCAGGGCCCAGGGTATGTAGTACTGCTTTTGACCAGGGCCCCCTATGTAGTGCACTGCTTTTGACCAGGGCCCAGGTAGTATATTCCCTATGTAGTGCACTGCTTTTGACCAGGGCCCAGGTAGTATATTCTCTATGTAGTGAACTGCTTTTGACCAGGGCCCAGGTAGTATATTCCCTATGTAGTGCACTACTTTTGACCAGGGCCCAGGTAGTATATTCCCTATGTAGTGCACTACTTTTAACCAGGGCCCAGGTAGGATATTCCCTATGTAGTGCCCTGCTGTTGACCAGGGCCCAGGTAGTATATTCTCTATGTAGTGACCTGCTGTTGACCAGGGCCCAGGTAGTATATTCCCTATGTAGTGCCCTGCTTTTAACCAGGGCCCAGGTAGGATATTCCCTATGTAGTGCCCTGCTTTTGACCAGGACCCAGGTAGTATATTCTCTATGTAGTGCCCTGCTTTTGACCAGGGCCCAGGTAGAGAAGGAGGGGTATGACGTGAAGTGAATGGGAAGAGGACTCATTGTTCAATTGTTCAATCACACACACACACACACACACACACACACACACACACACACACACACACACACACACACACACACACACACACACACACACACACACACACACACACACCACAGATACCACTGTGTTGGGAGGATTTCTGCAACAGTGGCTGCGTTATTCTCTAAATCTGATGATATCCCTCAACAGGCTCTAATCGTTGCATTTCAAGTCATTTTTTCTCCCCGTGTTTAAAAAGCAGTTAGTTGTATAATTAGAAGAGTAATAATGGAAATCAATGGAATGGAAAGACAGAGGTTAATTAAACACATAGTCTTCTCCCAAATGGCACCCTATTCCCTGTATAGCGCACTCCTTTCGACCAGGGTCCATAGGGAAGTAGAGCACTATAAAGGGAACAGAGTGCCATTTGGAATCCAGACATAAGTCTTCCAGCTGGAATAATGTCCAGTTGTCTAGACAGCAGGAGAGAATAACAGGTATAACAAACAGACAGATACAACAGACAGACAGGTATAACATTCTCTCTCTTCACCACTCTTCACCTCATCATCTTATGAGTTCTGACTGTTGGGCTGAACTTACGAGGCATGTATAGTTTACATTCTTCAAGAATCAATGGGTTTTTAACATGCATTTAATAGTTCAAAACAGTTTGCTCCTTTAAAGATCTTACATAACACCTAGCAGTACTCTGGTAATGATAAGATCTGGTTTCCTCTGCTAGATAACACCTAGCAGTACCTTGGTAATGATGAGATGTGGTTTCCTCTGAGTAGCTGGAGGATTGACATGTAAGATCAGAGCAGAGATGGTAAAATACCACAGATAAAAACACGTTGACGATGAAAAACAGGTATCTATTTTAAATGACAGAGCACAGACCAGCTGGCTGGAGTGTTTACGGACATATTCAATCTCCCCCTCTCCCAGGCTGCTGTCCCTACTTGCTTCAAGATGTCCACCATTGTTCCCGTACCCAAAGCAAATCAAATCAAATGTATTTATATAGCCCTTCGTACATCAGCTGATATCTCAAAGTGCTGGACAGAAACCCAGCCTAAAACCCCAAACAGCAAGCAATGCAGGTGTAGAAGCACGGTGGCTAGGAAAAACTCCCTAGAAAGGCCAAAACCTAGGAAGAAACCTAGAGAGGAACCAGGCTATGTGGGGTGGCCAGTCCTCTTCTGGCTGTGCCGGGTGGAGATTATAACAGAACATGGCCAAGATGTTCAAATGTTCATGAGTGACCAGCATGGTCCAATAATAATAAGGCAGAACAGTTTAAACTGGAGCAGCAGCACGGCCAGGTGGACTGGGGACAGCAAGGAGTCATCATGTCAGATAGTCCTGAGGCACAGTCCTAGGGCTCAAGTCCTCCGAGAGAGAGAAAGAAAGAGAGAAAGAGAGAATTAGAGAGAGCACACTTAAATTCATACAGGACACCGAATAGGACAGGAGAAGTACTCCAGATATAACAAACTGACCCTAGCCCCCCGACACATAAACTACTGCAGCATAAATACTGGAGGCTGAGACAGGAGGGGTCAGGAGACACTGTGGCCCCATCCGAGGACACCCCCGGACAGGGCCAAACAGGAAGGATATAACCCCACCCACTTTGCCAAAGCACAGTCCCCACACCACTAGAGGGATATCTTCAACCACCAACTTACCATCCTGAGACCCAAGAAAGCAAAGGTAACTAACTGAACTAAATGACTATCGGGCCAAAGCACTCACCTCTGTCATCATGAAGTGCTTTGAGAGACAAGTCAAGGATCATATCACCTCTACCTTACCTGTCACCCTAGACCCACTTCAATTTGCTTACCGCCCCAATAGATCCACAGACGGTGCAATCACCATCGCACTGCCCACTGCCCAAACCCATCTGGACAAGAGGAATGCCTATGTAAGATTGCTGTTCATTGACTACAGCTCAGCCTTCAACACCATAGTACCCTCCAAGCCCATCATTAAGCTCGGGGCCCTGGGTCTGAACTCCGCCCTGTGCAACTGGGTCCTGGATTTCCTGACAGGCCGCCTGGTGAAGGTAGGAAACAACACCTCCACTTCGCTGATCCTCAACACTGGGGCCCCACAAGTGTGCATGCTCAGCCCCCTCCTGTTCTCCCTGTTCACCCATGACTGTGTGGCCGAGCATGTCTCCAACTCAATCATCAAGTTTGCAGACGACACAACAGTAGTAGGCCTGATTACCAAGAACAACGAGAGCTCACATGGAGGAGGTGAGGCCCTGGCGGAGTGGTGTCAGGAAAATAACCTCTCCCTCAATGTCGACAAAACGATGGGGCTGATGGTGGACTTCAGGAGACAGCAGAGGGAGCACGCCTCCATCCACATCGACGGGACCGCAGTGGAGAAGGTGAAAAGCTTCAAGTTCCTCGGCGTACACATCACTGACAATCTGAAATGGTCCATCCACACAGACAATGTGGTGAAGAAGGCTGAACAGCACCTCTTCAACCTCAGGAGGCTGAAGAAATTCAGCTTGGCTCCTAAGACCCACAAACCTTTACAGATGCACCATTGAGAGCATCCTGTCGGGCTGAATCACCGCCTGGTAAACCAACTACACAGCCCACAACCGCAGGGCTCTCCAGAGGTTGGTGCGGTCTGTCCAACGCATCACCTGGGGCACAGGAAGTCACAAGAAGGCCAAAAAGATAATTAAGGACATCATATACCCGAGCCCCGGCCTGCTCCCCCCACTATCATCTAGAAGGTGAGATCAGTACGGGTGCATCAAAGCTGGGACCGAGAGACTGAAAAACAGGTTCTCTCTCAAGGCCATCAGACTGTTAAATAGTCATCACTTGCCGACTACCACCCGGTTACGCAACCCAATGTACATAGACATGGAATCACTGGTCACTTTAATAATGGAACACGGGTCCCTTTAATAATGGAACACTGGTCACTTTAATAATGGAACACTGGTCACTTTAATAATGGAACACTGGTCACTTTAATAATGGAACACTGGTCACTTTAATAATGGAACACTGGTCACTTTAATAATGGAACACTGGTCACTTTAATAATGGAACACTGGTCACTTTAATAATGGAACACTGGTCACTTTAATAATGGAACACTGGTCATTTTAATAATGGAACACTGGTCACTTTAATAATGGAACACTGGTCACTTTAATAATGGAACACTGGTCACTTTAATAATGGAACACTGGTCCCTTTAATAATGGAACACTGGTCCCTTTAATAATGGAACACTGGTCACTTTAATAATGGAACACTGGTCCCTTTAATAATGGAACACTGGTCACTTTAATAATGGAACACGGGTCACTTTAATAATGGAACACTGGTCACTTTAATAATGGAACACTGGTCACTTTAATAATGGAACACTGGTCACTTTAATAATGGAACACTGGTCACTTTAATAATGTTCACATACTGTTTTACTCATGTCAGATATACATACTGTATTCTACTGTATTCTAGTTAATGCCACTCCGACATTGCTCGTCCTAATATTTATATATTTCTTATTTCCATTCTTTTACTTTTAGATTAGTGTGCATTGTGGTGAATTGTTAGATATTACTGCACTGTTGGAGCTAGCTTTTCGCTCCACCCGCAATAACATCTGCTAAATATCTGTGTGACCAATACAATTTGATATGATTTGAAGGGTGGGCAGGTGCAACTTAATTTTAGAAACATTTTCTTCATGTTTTGTCCACTCAGTGTAATGTATATGACTGTCAAAGATCTGTTAGCTTTGATTGAACTGTTCCTAGTAGATTGTCATCTACTGTTAGAAGCTTTTCAAGTTAATGTTTCTTTATTTGTAGAAATAGGAAAAGAAGCAGAGAAGCAGAACATGATCTATACCGTAATAAACAAACCAACATGTAAATACTCAACCACTTTGACTACTACTACTAATTATACTACTGCTACTACCACAATTTACAATTCACTTCATGTAGACAGCAAACATTGGACATTAAACGTTATATCAGGTTACATCAAGAAAGGTTAGGTTTAAGGTTACATCAGCAGGAGAGTTCAAAATGACTGTACTGATGTAGGATCTTAATTTGATCCAGTTTGCTACAGTAGGAAAATAATCCTGCAGCAACAGGAAATGTGAATTATTATGTGGATTGTAATTAATGGATGTTTTTGTAGGGGTTGATATGTTTTTCAGAAGGGAGTATGAAGTCTGAAAGTCCGAAGTGGAAATTACAAACTTCAGAAGCCTTTTTAACCCTCAAAAAAGTTATCCTGCAACAGGGTGATGAAATTAAGATCATACATCTGTATGTGGTATTGAAGTCAATTTTCTCAATCAATTCAACATAGAACTCCTATATTTAACATTGTGTATTCTGGCAGCAGAAAGTTCAATTTGTGCTGAGTATTTCTGTTTCTACTGAAATGTACTTTGTGCCAGAGTACAGATGTAGGATCTTAATTTGATCACTCTTTTGTTGTTTCTTCCTCTCTTCTAACATACATCAGGTCTTACAAGGTGGACATTTCCTTACTGCTAAAGTTTCACCTCAGAACCTTAAAATCACATCTATCTTCCTCTCTCTTTTTACTCAGCTCTGTCCACACCCTCCTCTTTCTTCTTCAGTCTCTTCCCTCTCCTCTTTAGTCTTCTCTGTTTCCTCTCTCTCCTCACTCACTTCCCTTGTCTATCCTCTCTCTTCCCTCTGCTCTCTACTCCCTCTCCTCTCTATTCTCTTCCCTCTCCTCTCTACTCTCTCTTCCCTCTCCTCTCTACTCCCTCTCCTCTCTACTCCCTCTCCTCTCTCTTCCCTCTCACTCTCTCTTCCCTCTCCTCTCTCTTCCCTCTCCTCTCTACTCCCTCTCCTCTCTCTTCCCTCTCCTCTCTCTTCCCTCTCCTCTCTCTTCCCTCTCCTCTCTACTCCCTCTCCTCTCTCTTCCCTCTCCTCTCTCTCTTCCTCTCTCTCCCTCTCTCTTCCCTCTCCTCTCTCTTCCCTCTCCTCTCTCTTCCCTCTCCTCTCTACTCCCTCTCCTCTCTCTCCTCTCCTCTCTCTTCCCTCTCCTCTCTACTCCCTCTCCTCTCTCTTCCCTCTGCTCTCTACTCCCTCTCCTCTCTATTCTCTCCTCTCCTCCCTCTCTCTCTCCTCTCTCTCTCTTCCCTCTCCTCTCTACTCCCTCTCCTCTCTACTCCCTCTCCTCTCTCTCCCTCTCCTCTCTCTTCCCTCTCCTCTCTCTTCCCTCTCCTCTCTCTCCCTCTCCTCTCTCTTCCCTCTCCTCTCTCTTCCCTCTCCTCTCTCTTCCCTCTCCTCTCTCTCCCTCTCCCTCTCCCTCTCCCTCTCTCTCTCTCCCTCTCCTCTCTCTTCCCTCTCCCTCTCTCCTCTCCTCTCTCTCCCTCCTCTCTCTCCCTCTCCTCTCTACTCCCTCTCCTCTCTACTCCCTCTCCTCTCTTCCCTCTCCTCTCTACTCCCTCCCTCTCTCCCTCTCTCTCCTCCCTCTCCTCTCTACTCCCTCTCTCTCTCTCCCTCTCCTCTCCTCCCTCTCTCCTCCCTCTCCTCTCTCCTCCCTCTCCTCTCTACTCCCTCTCCTCTCTCTTCCCTCTCCTCTCTCTCCCTCTCCTCTCTACTCCCTCTCCTCTCTCTCCCTCTCCTCTCTCCTCTCTCCCTCTCCTCTCTCTCTCTCTCTCCTCTCCTCTCTCTCTCCCTCTCCCTCTCTCTCTCCTCTCTCTCTCTTCCCTCTCCTCTCTACTCCCTCTCCTCTCTACTCCCTCTCCTCTCTACTCCCCTCTCTCTCTCTACTCCCTCTCTCTTCCCTCTCCTCTCTCTTCCCTCTCCTCTCTACTCCCTCTCCTCTCTACTCCCTCTCTCTCCCTCTCCTCTCTACTCCCTCTCCTCTCTCTTCCCTCTTCTCTCTACTCCCTCTCCTCTCTACTCCCTCTCCTCTCTCTTCCTTCTCCTCTTTCTTCCTCACTCTCTTCTCTCTCCTCTTCTACTCTGCTGCTCTGCTGTCCCTGTGTCTGGGCTGCAGTCCTCTGGGTCTTCAGGGAAGTCTGGTCTCTTCTTCTCCTGGTCTTCAGGTTCACAGTGATCACAGCACAGACCATCCCCAGCAGAGCACAGCCCATCAGTGAAGAGTACACTCTGTAGAACATGGAGTTGATGCCAAACGGGTCCCACACCAGCAAGAGGGTCTTAGTTACTGAGACGCACATCTCTTCATAGAAGACAGCACACCAGTACTCCCCACTGTCCGCCAGTGAGAGGTTAGAGAGGACCAGAAAGGAGGGAGGGTGAGATGCATTCATTCGGCCAACCAAGTCTTGGGGCAAGTTTGCTAGTTGTAATCTTGTGTCCAGAATGGCATCGTCCACCTGAGCAGTCCGTCTGTACCACACCACCCTGTCAGACTCAGTGAGATTATAGTTACAGCCGAGAACAACCTCCTCTCCCTCTGAGAAAAACTCTGTGAGAGGCTCAGCCTTGGGGCACACCAGGAGATCATATTCTTTTATGTATTCAGCCTTTTTGGGGGGTTTACCGGAGCATTCATACCACCCTGAGTGGTTGAGCATCAGTGATGGGATGACCAGGGGGAAGTTCCCTGACGTTCTTCCGTCTGTCAGGTACATGTGCTTCCCTCCGCTAGTGAGATGACTGGGGACCCATCTGATGTATCCAAAGCGGCTGGTTAACCACGCCGTCTCTGTCCCATTGGGGTCATGGTTAAAGCAGGGCAGTACAGCCTCCTCTCCTACTGAGAGAACAACATACTGTCTCTTTCGCCTTGTGTCAAAGAGATGTCTGGAAACACAAAGCTGTCCCTCCAGTATCATGCACCAGTAATATGACTTCAGATCCTCCATAGTAACGTTGATGAGGAGAGAGAAGCTTTTCTCAACCAACTGCTCTCTACCGTCCAGTCTAGAGTCTCTCCCCCTGAACCATCTGACTGTCATGTTGGCACCACTCCTTATACCCTCACACTGCAGCTTTACTGTCTCTCCTAAATGAACATGCAGAATCGTTTTTTCATTTGATCCACTGCAGACTAGGAGGTCCTCGCTGTCCCGGCGTGACACCCTGCCATCTGTCCAACACTCCATCCTGTACCGTCCAGAGTCTGACTGAGTGAGACTGTTGATATAGAGAAGGGATTTCTCCAGTACCAGTCGATCCCTAAACTCAGCAGCCAGGGTGGAATTCTCAAGTGGGTTTGAAGTGTTCCACAGCAGCAGGCTCTCTCCAGCTGAGGATCTGAACATCAAACAGTAGTCACCACCATCATTCATGTTTAACAAGATATAGTATTCCCCTTCTTTCTTGATGTCCTGGTCTGTAAGGACGGTTCTGATCTGAACCGCCAGTAGAAGGCCGAGCTTCATGACCCAAGCCATTCTACTCTGAGAAGTCTGTCTGCCTGGTAATGCACACTGCTGCACACTGCTGTTTCTGCTTCTGTTAGGTCCCAACATACAAGCCAGTGATCTTATATGAGTGATTTTGACACCTCTCTCTCTCTCTCGCTGATCATATCTATTCATCTGAATTGCTGAAGGCTGGAAGTGTCAGAGTAGAGTTAGCAGAATACCACACATAAAAACAAAGGCTGAACTTTGTGGTTTGAAGGTTCTACATCTTTTAGGTTGATCCTAATATTCTCTCCCTGCAGACACACAGGACATACAGTACTGCTTGGTTCATCTCTGACTCAGCATTAATCTATATTATTCAACTTGAAAAATAAGTAAATTGTTTCAGGTTATTCCGGTGGTTCCCAATCTGGGGGTCGTGACCCCATGTGGGGTAGCCTGATATGAAAATGGGTTTGCGGGAGAATTTCCTGAAAAACAACATACATATTATAATATATATTTGTATCTCAAAATCATTGTAATGTGGTTAACATTAAAAATATAAATGACAATTATTCAAATATAAAATATAAAATTCAACCAAGAGAGCGCCCTTAGATCATATTGACGAAAAACAGTCTCCATAGGATCGAATGGTGGGCTTTTATACAGATGGGGCCTCCGTCTATGGTGGGACGGTGGGCAGGCCTCTGCACTCTAGTTATTAATGTGTCTGCCTCTGCCATATAGACACATTGTATGTGCAGAGAGCAACTGGTGGCAAAAGAGCTGAGCACAGAACTCTGAGATATACTGCAGCAGGTAGCTTCCATTGTAAACCACATCCACTGTGCACACGCCTGTTCACAGAACTATGTGGAGACGTGGGATCAGAGCATGTTCTATTTCACACAGAGGCTTGGTGGTTGTCGAGGGGGAGGCTTGGTGGTTGTCGAGGGGGAGGCTTGGTGGTTGTCGAGGGGAGGCTTGGTGGTTGTCGAGGGGAGGCTTGGTGGTTGGGAGGCTTGGTGGTTGTCGAGGGGAGTCTTGGTGGTTGTCGAGGGGGAGGCTTGGTGGTTGTCAAGGGGGAGGCTTGGTGGTTGTCGAGGGGGAGTCTTGGTGGTTGTCGAGGGGGAGGCTTGGTGGTTGTCGAGGGGGAGTCTTGGAAAGATTTTTCACGTTAAGAGAGGAACTGTTGTCATTCAAAATGAATGTAAAAACACAGATTTGCTTGACTTTCTGTGTAATGAAAAGAAAATGTGTCTCCTTGCCTATATAACAGACATATTTGGGAAACTGAACGAACTGAATGCAAGCATGCAGGGGATATACAAAAACATTCTACAGGTGAGTGACTGAATCAGTGGATTCTGAGGAAATCATTCTTATTGGAGAGAGTGTTTCAAAGCTAACCCCGCCCCCTTCCCTCGGCTGTGCATGTTTCTAACAGAAAACAGCATCAGTAATTGTCCAACACGAGGGATGACTGCTCACCTCCCACGTTTGGAAGAGTTCTTTGGGACCTACTTCCCAATCCGTTTGACTGTGATCCTGGCTCAGTTGACATGCCGGTAAAATCGAATCGAATAGCTGATCGAGCTGTCATTTGACCGAATTCTGCCGATAACTCATTCACGGGTCACTACGGAGGAGTTTTTGTTTCTGACTCAAAGGGAATACTCTGCCGTCTCCTTCTGAGCACTAATGCAGCGTTCAAAACAACTGGGAACTCGGAAGTTGAAAGTCGGAAATCTCAGACTTCCGACTTTAGTGAGTTCAGGACAACTGGGAACTTTGAAAAAAATGAGCTCCGACATTTTGAACAGTCATCCAACTAGGAATTCCAACTCGGGAACTCGGGCCTCTTTCAAGAGCTCTGACTTTCAAAAATCAAATCCAACTTTATTTGTCACATGCACCGAATACAACATGTGTACACCTTACTGTGAAATGCTTATTTACAAGCCCTTAACCAACAGTGCAGTTCAAGAGGTGTTAAGAAAATATTTACCAAATAAACAAAAAATAATAAAAAGTAACACAATAAAATAACAATAACGAGGCCATATACAGGGGGTACCGGTACCGAGTCAGTGTGGAGGCTATATACAGGGGTACCGGTACCGAGTCAGTGTGGAGGCTATATACAGGGGGTACCGGTACCGAGTCAGTGTGGAGGCTATATACAGGGGTACCGGTACCGAGTCAGTGTGGAGGCTATATACAGGGGTACCGGTACCGAGTCAGTGTGGAGGCTATATACAGGGGTACCGGTACCGAGTCAGTGTGGAGGCTATATACAGGGGGCTATATACAGGGGGTACAGAGTCAGTGTGGAGGCTATATACAGGGGGTACCGGTACCGAGTCAGTGTGGAGGCTATATACAGGGGGTACCGGTACCGAGTCGAGTCAGTGTGGAGGCTATATACAGGGGTACCGGTACCGAGTCAGTGTGGAGGCTATATACAGGGGGTACCGAGTCAGTGTAGGCCGAGTCAGTGTGGAGGCTATATACAGGGGGTACCGGTACCGAGTCAGTGTGGAGGCTATATACAGGGGGTACCGGTACCGAGTCAGTGTGGAGGCTATATACAGGGGGTACCGGTACCGAGTCAGTGTGGAGGCTATATACAGGGGGTACCGGTACCGAGTCAGTGTGGAGGCTATATACAGGGGGTACCGGTACCGAGTCAGTGTGGAGGCTATATACAGGGGGTACCGGTACCGAGTCAGTGTGGAGGCTATATACATATACAGGGTCAGTGTGGAGGCTATATACAGGGGGTACCGGTAGTCAGTCAGTGTGGAGGCTATATACAGGGGTACCGGTACCGAGTCAGTGTGGAGGCTATATACAGGGGGTACCGGTACCGAGTCAGTGTGGAGGCTATATACAGGGGTACCGGTACCGAGTCAGTGTGGAGGCTATATACAGGGGTACCGGTACCGAGTCAGTGTGGAGGCTATATACAGGGGGTACCGGTACCGAGTCAGTGTGGAGGCCTATATACAGGGGGTAGGCCAGGGGGTACCGAGTCAGTGTGGAGGCTATATACAGGGGGTACCGGTCAGTCAGTGTGGAGGCTATATACAGGGGGTACCGGTACCGAGTCAGTGTGGAGGCTATATACAGGGGGTACCGGTACCGAGTCAGTGTGGAGGCTATATACAGGGGGTACCGGTACCGAGTCAGTGTGGAGGCTATATACAGGGGGTACTGGTACCGAGTCAGTGTGGAGGCTATATACAGGGGGTACTGGTACTTAGTCAGTGTGTAGGCTATATACAGGAGGGTACCGATACAGAGTCAGTGTGGAGGCTATATACAGGGGATTCTGGTCCTGAGTCAGTGTGGAGGCTATATACAGGGGGTACCGGTACAGAGTCAGTGTGGAGGATATATACAGGGGGTACCGGTACCGAGTCAGTGTGGAGGCTATATACAGGGGGTACCGGTACCGAGTCAGTGTGGAGGCTATATACAGGGGGTACTGGTACCGAGTCAGTGTGGAGGCTATATACAGGGGGTACCGGTACCGAGTCAGTGTGGAGGCTATATACAGGGGGTACTGGTACCGAGTCAGTGTGGAGGCTATATACAGGGGGTACTGGTACCGAGTCAGTGTGGAGGCTAAATATAGGGGGTACCGAGTCAGTGTGGAGGCTATATACAGGGGGGGTACCGAGTCAGTGTGGAGGCTATATACAGGGGGTACGAGTCAGTGTGGAGTCAGTGTGGAGGCTATATACAGGGGGTACCGGTACCGAGTCAGTGTGGAGGCTATATACAGGGGGTACCGGTACCGAGTCAGTGTGGAGGCTATATACAGGGGTACCGGTACCGAGTCAGTGTGGAGGCTATATACAGGGGGTACCGGTACCGAGTCAGTGTGGAGGCTATATACAGGGGTACCGGTACCGAGTCAGTGTGGAGGCTATATACAGGGGTACCGGTACCGAGTCAGTGTGGAGGCTATATACAGGGGTACCGAGTCAGTCAGTGTGGAGGCTATACAGGGGTACCGGTACCGAGTCAGTGTGGAGGCCATATACAGGGGGTACCGGTACCGAGTCAGTGTGGAGGCTATATACAGGGGGTACCGGTACCGAGTCAGTGTGGAGGCTATATACAGGGGGTACCGGTACC
Organism: Oncorhynchus tshawytscha; assembly: GCF_018296145.1. NCBI lineage: Eukaryota > Metazoa > Chordata > Actinopteri > Salmoniformes > Salmonidae > Oncorhynchus > Oncorhynchus tshawytscha. The sequence continues at coordinate 351,296 of NW_024609777.1, forward strand.
GAGTCAGTGTGGAGGCTATATACAGGGGTACCGGTACCGAGTCAGTGTGGAGGCTATATACAGTGTGGGGTACAGGGTACCGAGTCAGTGTGGAGGCTATATACAGGGGTACCGGTACCGAGTCAGTGTGGAGGCTATATACAGGGGGTACCGGTACCGAGTCAGTGTGGAGGCTATATACAGGGGGTACCGGTACCGAGTCAGTGTGGAGGCTATATACAGGGGTACCGGTACCGAGTCAGTGTGGAGGCTATATACAGGGGGGGGTGGAGGCTATATACAGGGGGTACCGAGTCAGTGTGGAGGCTATATACAGGGGTACCGGTACCGAGTCAGTGTGGAGGCTATATACAGGGGTACCGGTACCGAGTCAGTGTGGAGGCTATATACAGGGGGTACCGGTACCGAGTCAGTGTGGAGGCTATATACAGGGGGTACCGGTACCGAGTCAGTGTGGAGGCTATATACAGGGGTACCGGTACGAGTCAGTGTGGAGGCTATATACAGGGGGGGTACCGAGTCAGTGTGGAGGCTATATACAGGGGGAGTCAGTGTGGAGGCTATATACAGGGGTACCGGTACCGAGTCAGTGTGGAGGCTATATACAGGGGGTACCGGTACCGAGTCAGTGTGGAGGCTATATACAGGGGTACCGGTACCGAGTCAGTGTGGAGGCTATATACAGGGGGTACCGGTACCGAGTCAGTGTGGAGGCTATATACAGGGGTACCGGTACCGAGTCAGTGTGGAGGCTATATACAGGGGTACCGGTACCGAGTCAGTGTGGAGGCTATATACACCGGTACCGAGTCAGTGTGGAGGCTATATACAGGGGGTACCGAGTCAGTGTGCGGGGGTACAGGTTAGAGGTCATTTGTAGGGATGAAGTGACTATGCATAGATAATAACCAGCGAGTCGTAGCGGTGTAAAAAACAAATGGAGTGTGGGGGGGGTCAATGTAAAGAATCCGGTGGCCATTTGATAAATTGTTCAGCAGTCTTATGGCTTGGAGGTAGAAGCTGTTAAGGAGCCTTTTGGTCCTAGACTTGAAGCTCCGGTACCGCTTGCCGTGCGGTAGCAGAGAAACAGTCTATAACTTGGGGGACTAGAGTCTTTGACAATTTTTTGGGCTTTCCTCTGACATTATTTTGGTTCTGGATGGCAGGAAGCTTGGCCCCAGTGATGTACTACCCTCTGTAGCGCCTTACGGTCAGATGGCAAACAGTTACCATACCAGGCGATGATGCAACCAGTCAGGATGCTCTCGATGGTGCAGCTGTAGAACTTTTAGAGGATCTGGGACCCAAGCCAAATATTTTCAGTCTCCTGAGGGGTAAAAGGTTCTGTCGTGCCCTCTTCATGACTGTCTTGGTGTGTTTGGACCATGATCATTCGTTGGTGACCCGCTCCACTATAGCCCCGTCGATGTTAATGGGGGCCTGTTCGGCCTGCCTTTTACTGTAGTCCACAATCAGCTCCTTTGTCTTGCTCACATTGAAGTAGAGGTTGTTGTCTTGGCACCACACTGCCAGGTCTCTGACCTCCTCCCTATAAGCTGTCTCACTGTTGTCGGTGATCAGGCCTACCGCTGCTGTGTCATCAGCAAACTTAATGATGGTGTTGGAGTCATGTTTGGCCACGCAGTTATGAGTGAACAGGGAGTACAGGAGGGGGTTAAGCACACACCCCTGAGGGGCCCCAGCGCTGAGGATCAGCGTAGCAGATATGTTGTTGTCTACCCTTACCACCTGGGTGTGGCTCGTCAGGAAGTCCAGGATCCAGTTGCAGAAGGAGGTGTTTAGTCCCAGGGTCCTTAGCTTATTGATGAGCTTTGTGGGCACTATGGTGTTGAACGCTGAGCTGTAGTCAATGAATAGCATTCTCACATAGGTGTTGCTTTTGTCCAGGTGGTAAATGGCAGTGTGGAGTGCGATTGAGATTGTATCATCTGTGGATCTGTTGGGGTGGTATGCGAATTGGAGTGGGTCTAGGGTATCCAGGAAAATGCTGTTGATGTGACATGAAGATTTTCAGAGTTCCCAGTTGTCTTCAAAGCACCATAAAACTCATGGTACCCTTCTCCAGCTGGACTCAGTGCTCTCGTCTGCATTAAAACCAAATATCCATCCAGGTTGGATGTGACAGCAGAGATGAGTTGCGCACTGTCGACCACGCCCCCTGACTTTGAGAAGCTCTGACGCGACATGCATCAAGCCACACCCATCTCATTGGTGGTGGTGAGATAAGATACATTATGTCAGACTCATTTGCAGTTGACTGTCATAGCTCCACATTTAAAGTATATCATGGTGAGTAGAGAAGACAATCAGAAATACTGTTAAAATGTTTTTCAATTGACTGCCAAAGCCCCAATGTAAAAAGTAACCAGTGGCTGTTAATTACATATTGTTTTTCACAAGGTTGAAGTCGCAAGAATTTTCAGATATCAAAATGGGATCATGGGCCAAAAAAGTTTGGGAACCCCTGGGTTAGAGGTCACTCACTGGGTTAGAGGTCAACCCCTGGGTTATTCTCATTGAGATAAAATGTATTTTACAAACTGTTTCATGAAGAACATGGTTATGCCATGGGTAGCCTGCGAGCCCTGGTGTGTCTCTGTACAGACACAGATTTAGATCATAATTCCATGGTGCAAAATAATTTGCAATGTGCAAACATGACCATAAACTGTAATTAGAATATTGCAGAGAGATATCATTTAAAATTGATCTTCAACATTGTGGGTCCATACTTACTAACTCTTGTTTAAAGGTGAGGTTTAACCTGTTGGCCTAAAAATGCTAGCGGTTAGCTTTTCTCATCGGGAAACATCTGACAATTAGCCACCTGGCTACCACAAGTCCTTAGTATGTCCTCTAACAACTAATGAATAAACGTATCAGAGATCTTAAACAGTAGAGACACCATCCAAGCCTCTTGGTCTGTAACAACACCCCTTGGTCTATAACAAGCCCCTTGGTCTGTAACAAGCCCCTTGGTCTGAAACAACACCCCTTGGTCTAATCTGAAATGTCTGTCTGTCCTACCTGTCCTGTCTGTCTACCCTCTCTGTCCTGTCTGTCTGGTAACACACCGCTGATTTCAGTTGTAGTTTCACCCTAATGATGCAGTTTTTTTAAACATTTTTTTGTTACTAGGCAAATCAACAAATTCTTATTTTCAATGACAGCCTAGGAACAGTGGGTTAACTGCCTGTTCAGGGGCAGAACGACAGATTTGTACCTTGTCAGCTCGGGGATTTGAACTTGCAACCTTCCGGTTACTAGTCCAATGCTCTAACCACTAGGCTACCCTGCCGCCCCAGTTGAGTATATCTATCAGAGTAGAGTTAGCAGACTTGGTAAAATACATAAAAACAGTAGAAAGAGGTCAGTGTTTTTAGGTGGTGTCACGTCCTGACCTTAGAGATCCTTTTTATGTCTCTATTTTGGTGTGGTCAGGGCGTGAGTTGGGGTGGGCATTCTATGCTGTGGGTTCTATGTTTTCTATTTCTGTGTTTGGCCGGGTGTGGTTCTCCATCAGAGGCAGCTGTCTATCGTTGTCTCTGATTGAGAACCATACTTAGGCAGCCTTTTCCCTCCTGTGTTTTGTGGGTAGTTATTTTCTGTTTTGTGTGTCTGCACCAGACAGAACTATTTAGTTTGTTCTAGTGTTCAGTTTTATTAAAAATCATGAACACCACGCTGCACCTTGGTCCTCTTCTTCAAACAGCCGTTACAGGTGGGACATGTTCAGAAAAAGTCCATACTTTAAATCTTTGTCATATTTCTTCTGCACACTACTCCTCTTACACCATCTAAGGTAGAAACGCCTTTCAAACTTTAAAACGTGTAGAACGGTCTGGAATAGGGTGCTTACATTTAACTTTTTGATAGCTTTTATACTTTTTAAGTTACATATTTTTTGGTCTTTCACTTTAATGAGACTTGTTTCAACATTCTAACGCTCGCCATTGTGACATCATGACTTCCAACATTCACTGTAAACATAACTTTTGACACAAATCAGCTACTTTGACCACTTTCCCAACAACCCACACAGCTGTTTTAGTGACTGCATCAACAACTTTGTCCCACATATTTTAAACATGTCACGACTTCACGCCGAAGTCGGCTCCCCTCTTTGTTAGGGCTGCGTTCGGCGTCACCGGCCTTCTAGCCATGGCCGCTCCCATTTTTCATTGTTCCATTTGTTTTGTCTTGTTCCCCGCACACCTGGTGTCACGTAGAGTAGGCCAGAAGGCTGAACTGGGAAACCAAACCTCTATCAAAATAAAAAGATAGAAGTTCTTCTATGTAAGGGTGTTTATTTACAAAGTGATTCCGGAACAAAAACAACAGTACTGCCATCAAACGTATACCTTATGGGCCAGCTAAAAGCAATGCTGCCCCATCCACAGCTCAATCCAAAATATCTCTCCATGAACTGAAAGAGAGGCTCCTTTTGTAGGTCTAGCCCCTCCCCTCAGAACAATTAACACTAATTAATTAGGCTATTATCTACGTTTTCCATTTAACTAAACATACTAACGTATATACATTGCAACATGTTTTTATGAAACAATATCACAATATAACATTTACAAAATTACATCACTACTGACAGTGTCTTTCAATAAGGCCATTTACATTAATGAGCCATTCGGGACAGGCACTACAAAGTCAGCCCATTCCCTTAGCTCGGGTCCTTATTCAGCATACCCGGAAGCTACAGAGATGGAGAGAGAGAGGAACAGAACAAACAAACAATGCGCTCATCCATAACATCGATAAGTAAAATAAATATTACTTATATTAAATATGAACACGTATCTGTTTATTTCTTTATCCCATAACCGGTTGCTGAAATAAGTGTGAAATGTATGTACTAAGATAGAGAAGTTAACTTGTGTGTCGACCCACATTGTTAACTTATCTGATAACGGAGCAGGGAGGAGTGATGAATGTGTGCGTGCGTTAAAGTACCAGATGCTGCCCGCGGCCAGTGACGGCCTTCTACATCACACCTGGTTTACATTCCATAATCAACTGCATATATATATATATATTCCTCTGTTCCCCCCATGTCTTTGTGTGGCATTGTTCTTTGTTACGTGTTTTTGTGTGACGCGCCTAGCTGGGTTTTTCGGGTACCATGTTCACCCGTAGTATGTTCATATTGTTAAACATTTTTGATTCATTGTGGCTTTGTATCGATTTACACTTTCGCCTGGAGGTTTGTTTGACGCAGTTGCGTCTTACGGTTGTTTGCTTCTGCCCAATAAAGTGTGCGCCTGAACAAAACTCTCTGCTCTCCTGCACCTGACTTCTTCACCAGCAGCGCACACCCTTGACAGAATCCCACACCAACCATGGAGTCAGCAGGAGCAGGTACCCCGGTTAGAGGAGTCGAGGAACTCGTCCGAGAACACTCGGCGATGCTACAACATCTCTGCGCCACGATGGATCGCGTTGTCCAGACCATGGACCACTGGGAGAGACAGGGAGTCTCTCCAGCGCCTCGACCAGCACAACCAGGGGTATCTCTACCCGTCCCTCCTGGAACCAGTCCCAGTGGGATGTGTCTCTCCCTTCCCAGGGAGTATGATGGGACGGCAGCACGGTGCCAGGGGTTCCTATTACAGCTGGACCTATACCTGGCCACCGTTCACCCAGCTCCCTCTGGAAGGGGTGTCCGCCCTCGTCTCGTGCCTCTCGGGGAGAGCTCTGGAGTGGGCAAACACCGTGTGGAGGGAGGAAGACGCGGTGATGGACCACTTCGAAGAGTTCACCCGTCGCTTCCGGCGGGAGAGCGGCTCTTCCACCTGAGGCAGGGGACGAGGAGCGCCCAGAAGTTTGCCCTAGAATTCCGGACCTTGGCAGCCGGAGCAGGATGGAACGACAGGGCCCTTATCGACCACTACCGATGCAGCCTGCGCGAGGACGTCCGGCTGGAGTTGGCCACCGTCACCTTTGACCAACTGGTGGATCTGTCCATCCGGTTGGATAACCTGCTGGTCACCCGCGGACGTCCAGAGAGGGCTCTGTCGGTTCCATCTTCCAGCACCCCCGCTTCGGTGCCCATGGAGCTGGGAGGGGCTGCACGTTGGGAGGCTGGAGGAGGGCTCTGTCGGTTCCATCTTCCAGCACCCCCGCTCCGGTGCCCATGGAGCTGGGAGGGGCTGCACGTTGGGAGGCTGGAGGAGGGCTCTGTCGGTTCCATCTTCCAGCACCCCCGCTCCGGTGCCCATGGAGCTGGGAGGGGCTGTGCATAGGGAGGCTGGAGGAGGGGCCTTCACGTGCACCATCTGTGGCCGCAGAGGGCACACTGCCGGGCGGTGCCGGGTTGGTTCCTCTGGGAGTCGAGGCAGCAGGCAGGGCTCTCTGGCGTCACCCCAAGTGAGTCACCGCATGTTTGTTTTCCTGAGTATTCCCCGCATTCCCAGCATAAGGCGCTCGTCGATTCAGGCGCAGCTGGTAATTTTATCGATAGAGCGTTCGCCCTTAGTTTAGGGATTCCCATTGTTCCTGTGGTTAGACCTTTTCTGGTACACGCTCTGGATAGTCGACCATTAGGGTCCGGGCTAATTAGGGAAGCCACCATCTCCCTGGCCATGGAGACGCAGGGAAGTCATGAGGAGAGAATCAGTCTCTTCCTCATTGACTCTCTTGCATTTCTCGTGGTACTAGGCCTTCCCTGGTTGGCTAGGCATGACCCCACCATTTCATGGCAACAGAGGGCTCTAACAGGGTGGTCACGAGAGAGAGTGCTCGGGGAGGTGTGTAGGGGTTTCCGTTGGTGCTACCAAGGTGGAAGGTCCAGACCAGGTCTCCACCGTGCGCATCCCCCGAGAATATGCCAATTTGGCTCTCGCCTTCTCCAAAAAGAAGGCGACTCAGTTACCACCCCATCAAAGGGGGGATTGTGTGATAAATCTCCTGGCAGACGTGACTCCTGGGAAGTGCAGCGTGTATCCCCTGTCGCAAGCGGAGACGGTGGCTATGGAGACATATGTCTCTGAATCCCTGCATCAGGGGTACATTCGGCCCTCCATTTCACCTGCCTCCTCGAGTTTCTTTTTTTGTGGAGAAGAAGGAGGGAGGTCTGCGCCCGTGCATTGACTAAAGGAGGTCTCAATCAAATCACGGTGAGGTACAGCTACCCGCTACCTCTTATCGCCACAACGATTGAGTCAATGCATGGGGCGCGCTTCTTCACTAAACTGGATCTCAGGAGTGCTTACAACCTGGTGCGTATCCGGGGGGAGGGGGACGAGTGGAAGACTGGGTTCAGTACCACCTTAGGGCATTATGAGTTCCTCGTCATGCCGTACGGGTTGATAAATGCTCCATCAGTCCTCCAATCCTTTGTAGACAGGATTTTCAGGGACCTGCACGGGCAGGGTGTAGTGGTGTATATCGATGACATTCTGATATTTATGTCCTTGGTGCGCAGGGTACTTGGACGTCTGTTGGAGCATTACCTGTACGTCAAGGCTGAGAAATGCCTGTTCTTCCAGCAGGCTGTCTCCTTCCTAGGATATCGCATTTCAGCCGTGCGTAATTGGCCGACTCCCACCATGGTAAAGCAGGTGCAGCGGTTTTTAGAGTTTGCCAATTACTACCAGAGATTTATCCGGGGTTTTGGCCATGTGGCTGCTCCATTTACCTCACTGCTGAAGGGGGTCCTGTACGTTTGCAGTGGTCGGCTGAGGCGGACAGGGCTTTTGGGCACCTAAGGGCTCTGTTGACCTCGGCTCCCGTGCTGGCCCATCCGGATTGCTCTTTGGTGTTCAAAATGGAGGTGGACGCGTCCGAGGCTGGGATAGGAGCCGTGCTCTCTCAGCGCTCGAGCACGCCACCGCCCCTGTACCTTCTCGAAGAAGCTCAGCCCGGCGGAGCGGAACTATGATGTGGAGGACCGGGAGCTGTTGGCTGTGGTTAAAGCTTTGATGGTGTGGAGACATTGGCTTGAGGGGGCTGAAACCCTTTCCTCATCTGGACTGACCACCGCAACCTGGAGTAAACCTGGGCAGCTAGGAGACTGAATCCCCGTCAGGCAAGGTGGGCCAAGTTCTTTACCCGTTTTGTGTTTACCCTGTCCTACAGATCAGGTTCCCAAAATGTTAAGGCAGTCGCGCTGTCCCGGCTGTATGACACAGAGGAGCGGCCCATGGATCAGACTCCCATACTCCCGGCCTCCTGCCTGGTAGCGCCGATCGTATGGGAGCTGGACGCGGACATTGAGCAGGCGTTACGTACAGTCTCTCTCTCTCTGTCGCTCATCTCCGTCTCAACCTCTTTCTCTCCCCCTTCTCTCTCTCCTTCGTCGTTCTTCCACACAGTGTCCACACAGTGTTAGACAGACAGACAGACAGACAGACAGACAGACAGATGCCCGACGGGACACTGTCTGTCTGTCTGTCTAACACTGTGTGGAAGAACGATGAAGGAGAGAGAGAGAGAGAGGGGGAGAGAAAGAGGTTGAGATGGAGATGAGCGACAGAGAGAGAGAGACAGAGATAGAAAGAGAGTGAGACAGAGAGAGAGAGAGAGAGAGGAGAGATACACAAAGAGAGAGATGCAGAGAGAGAGATGAGAGAGGCAGACAAATGTTCCTGGCTTCGATTACAAGGACACATGAGGAGCAGAGCAACATTGTTCTCCATTCAGTTCCTCTTGTTGGGTGTTTTTATGTGGCAGTGGAGTGGAGAGGTTGAGAAGGGAGGGGAGAGGAGAGGGAGTAGGGTGAGGAGGGAGGGGAGAGGAGAGGGAGTAGGGTGAGGAGGGAGGGGAGAGGAGAGGGAGTAGGGTGAGGAGGGGGGAGCGTGTAAGAGTGATTTAGTGTACTCCAGGAATATGGTCTGGATTCGTGTCTGTAGTCGCAATTTAGATTTGAGAGAGAGAACTGCAATCAGAGAGGCGGTAATCAATTTCTGGAGTGTCTGTCTGTCTGAGGAGAGGCTTTGGACTGGGGCCATGGAGGAACAGAACAGAACAGTCATATGGTCCACACTTGGGTTCAAACACTATTCATAATAATTTCCCATATTTTTTCTGTGCTGATTGAGCTTGCCTGGCATCATTTAACCAATAGAATAGTCCCTTAAAGGCATACTCCGCCCATATGGCACTCCAGGCAGGCTAAAGCAAATGCTCAAAGTATTTGAAAGATTTCTAATAGTATTTGAACCCAGGTCTGCTGTGGTATCTTAGTCTATGCCGCTCTGACATTGCTCGTCCATATATTTATATATTCTTAGTTCCATTCCTTTACTTAGACTTGTGTGTATTGTATATATGTTGTGTAATTGTTAGATACTACTTGTTAGATATTACTTCTCTGTTGGAGCTAGAAACACAAGCATTTCTCTACACCTGCAATAACATCTGCTAAACATGGGTAAGTGACCAATACAATTTGATTTGCCTGGTCCATCGTGGTCTGGTCCATCGTGGTCTGGTCCATCGTGGTCTGGTCCATCGTGGTCTGGTCCATCGTGGTCTGGTCCATCGTGGTCTGGTCCATCGTGATCTGGTCCATCGTGGTGGTCCATCTGGTCCATCGTGGTCTGGTCCATCGTGATCTGGTCCATCATCTGCTCCAACGTGGTACAATATCTCCATCAATGGTACACTGGTCCATCAATATCTGGTCCATCGTGGTCTGGTCCATCACTGGTCCATCGTGGTCCATCGTGGTCATCCACTGCATGGTCCAACATATCTGCTCAAACATACAACAACATACACTGCTCAAACACTATATACAATATACACTGCTCAAACACAATATACACTGCTCAAACACAATATACAATATACACTGCTCAAACACAACATACACTGCTCAAACACAATATACACTGCTCAAACACAATATACAACATACACTGCTCAAACACAATATACACTGCTCAAACACAATATACAACATACACTGCTCAAACACAATATACAATGTACACTGCTCAAACACAATATACACTGCTCAAACACAACATACAACATACACTGCTCAAACACAATATACACTGCTCAAACACAATATACACTGCTCAAACACAATATACAATATACACTGCTCAAACACAATATACACTGCTCAAACACAACATACAACATACACTGCTCAAACACAACATACAACATACACTGCTCAAACACAACATACACTGCTCAAACACAATATACAACATACACTGCTCAAACACAATATACAATATACACTGCTCAAACACAATATACAACATACACTGCTCAAAAACAATATACAACATACACTGCTCAAACACAATATACAACATACACTGCTCAAACACAATATACAACATACACTGCTCAAACACAATATACAACATACACTGCTCAAACACAATATACAATATACACTTCTCAAACACAATATACACTGCTCAAACACAATATACAATATACACTTCTCAAACACAACATACACTGCTCAAACACAATATACAACATACACTGCTCAAACAATATACAACATACACTGCTCAAACACAACATACAATATACACTGCTCAAACACAATATACACTGCTCAAACACAATATACAATATACACTGCTCAAACACAACATACAATATACACTGCTCAAACACAATATACACTGCTCAAACACAATATACAATATACACTGCTCAAACACAACATACAATATACACTGCTCAAACACAATGTACAATATACACTGCTCAAACACAATATACACTGCTCAAACACAATATACAATATACACTGCTCAAACACAATATACAATATACACTGCTCAAACACAATATACAATATACACTGCTCAAACACAATATACAATATACACTGCTCAAACACAACATACAATATACACTGCTCAAACACAATATACAATATACACTGCTCAAACACAATATACAATATACACTGCTCAAACACAATATACAATATACACTGCTCAAACACAATATACAATATACACTGCTCAAACACAATATACAATATACACTGCTCAAACACAAACACAATATACAATATACACTGCTCAAACACAATATACAATATACACTGCTCAAACACAACATACACTGCTCAAACACAATATACAACATACACTGCTCAAACACAATATACAACATACACTGCTCAAACACAACATACACTGCTCAAACACAATATACAATATACACTGCTCAAACACAATATACAACATACACTGCTCAAACACAATATACAACACACACTGCTCAAACACAATATACAACGCTCAAACACAATATACACTGCTCAAACACAATATACAACATACACTGCTCAAACACAATATACACTGCTCAAACACAATATACAACATACACTGCTCAAACACAATATACAATATACACTGCTCAAACACAATATACACTGCTCAAACACAACATACAACATACACTGCTCAAACACAACATACAACATACACTGCTCAAACACAATATACAATATACACTGCTCAAACACAACATACAATATACACTGCTCAAACACAATATACAATATACACTGCTCAAACACAATATACAATATACACTGCTCAAACACAACATACAACATACACTGCTCAAACACAATATACAATATACACTGCTCAAACACAATATACACTGCTCAAACACAATATACAATATACACTGCTCAAACACAACATACACTGCTCAAACACAATATACAATATACACTGCTCAAACACAATATACAATATACACTGCTCAAACACAATATACAATATACACTGCTCAAACACAACATACAATATACACTGCTCAAACACAATATACAATATACACTGCTCAAACACAATATACAATATACACTGCTCAAACACAACATACAACATACACTGCTCAAACACAATATACAATATACACTGCTCAAACACAATATACACTGCTCAAACACAATATACAATATACACTGCTCAAACACAATATACAATATACACTGCTCAAACACAATATACAATATACACTGCTCAAACACAACATACACTGCTCAAACACAATATACAATATACACTGCTCAAACACAACATACACTGCTCAAACACAATATACAATATACACTGCTCAAACACAATATACAACATACACTGCTCAAACACAATATACACTGCTCAAACACAACATACAACATACACTGCTCAAACACAACATACAATATACACTGCTCAAACACAATATACAATATACACTGCTCAAACACAATATACAATATACACTGCTCAAACACAATATACAATGTACACTTCTCAAACACAATATACACTTCTCAAACACAATATACAACATACACTGCTCAAACACAATATACAATATACACTGCTCAAACACAATATACACTGCTCAAACACAATATACAATATACACTGCTCAAACACAATATACAATATACACTGCTCAAACACAATATACACTGCTCAAACACAATATACAATATACACTGCTCAAACACAATATACACTGCTCAAACACAATATACAATATACACTGCTCAAACACAATATACAACATACACTGCTCAAACACAATATACAATATACACTGCTCAAACACAATATACAATATACACTGCTCAAACACAATATACAACATACACTGCTCAAACACAATATACAACATACACTGCTCAAACACAATATACAATATACACTGCTCAAACACAATATACTCAAATATACACTGCTCAAACACAACATACAACATACACTGCTCAAACACAACATACAACATACACTGCTCAAACACAACATACAATATACACTGCTCAAACACAATATACAATATACACTGCTCAAACACATACATACAATATACACTGCTCAAACACAATATACAATATACACTGCTCAAACAAACACAATATACACTGCTCAAACACAATATACAATATACACTGCTCAAACACAATATACACTGCTCAAACACAATATACAATATACACTGCTCAAACACACATACATACAACATACACTGCTCAAACACAATATACAATATACACTGCTCAAACACAATACATACAATATACAACATACACTGCTCAAAACACAATGTACACTGCTCAAACACAATATACACTGCTCAAACACAATATACAATATACACTGCTCAAACACAATACATACACAATATACACTGCTCAAACACAATATACAATATACACTGCTCAAACACAATATACACTGCTCAAACACATATATACACTGCTCAAACACAATATACAACATACACTGCTCAAACACAACATACACTGCTCAAACACAATATACAACATACACTGCTCAAACACAATATACAATATACACTGCTCAAACACAATATACAACATACACTGCTCAAAACAATATACAACATACACTGCTCAAACACAATATACAATATACACTGCTCAAACACAATATACAACATACACTGCTCAAACACAATATACAACATACACTGCTCAAACACAATATACAATATACACTGCTCAAACACAATATACACTGCTCAAACACAATATACAATATAAACTTCTCAAACACAACATACACTGCTCAAACACAATATACAACATACACTGCTCAAACACAATATACAACATACACTGCTCAAACACAATATACAATATACACTGCTCAAACACAATATACACTGCTCAAACACAATATACAATATACACTGCTCAAAAACACAATATACATCAAACACAATATACACTGCTCAAACACAATATACAATATACACTGCTCAAACACAATATACAATATACACTGCTCAAACACAATATACAATATACACTGCTCAAACACAATATACAATATACACTGCTCAAACACAATATACAATATACACTGCTCAAACACAATATACAATATACACTGCTCAAACACAATATACACTGCTCAAACACAATATACAATATACACTGCTCAAACACAATATACAATATACACTGCTCAAACACAATATACAATATACACTGCTCAAACACAATATACAATATACACTGCTCAAACACAACATACAATATACACTGCTCAAACACAACATACACTGCTCAAACACAACATACAATATACACTGCTCAAACACAATATACAATATACACTGCTCAAACACAATATACAACATACACTGCTCAAACACAACATACACAGCTCAAACACAACATACAACATACACTGCTCAAACACAATATACAATATACACTGCTCAAACACAACATACACTGCTCAAACACAATATACAATATACACTGCTCAAACACAATATACAACATACACTGCTCAAACACAATATACAACATACACTGCTCAAACACAATATACAACGCTCAAACACAATATACACTGCTCAAACACAATATACAACATACACTGCTCAAACACAATATACACTGCTCAAACACAATATACAACATACACTGCTCAAACACAATATACAATATACACTGCTCAAACACAATATACACTGCTCAAACACAATATACAATATACACTGCTCAAACACAATATACAATATACACTGCTCAAAACACAATATACACTGCTCAAACACAACATACAATATACACTGCTCAAAACAATATACAATATACACTGCTCAAACACAATATACAATATACACTGCTCAAACACAACATACAACATACACTGCTCAAACACAATATACAATATACACTGCTCAAACACAATATACACTGCTCAAACACAATATACAATATACACTGCTCAAACACAACATACACTGCTCAAACACAATATACAATATACACTGCTCAAACACAATATACAATATACACTGCTCAAACACAATATACAATATACACTGCTCAAACACATACAATATACACTGCTCAAACACAATATACAATATACACTGCTCAAACACAATATACAATATACACTGCTCAAACACAATATACAACATACACTGCTCAAACACAATATACAATATACACTGCTCAAACACAATATACACTGCTCAAACACAATATACAATATACACTGCTCAAACACAACATACACTGCTCAAACACAATATACAATATACACTGCTCAAACACAATATACAATATACACTGCTCAAACACAATATACACTGCTCAAACACAATATACAACATACACTGCTCAAAACACAATATACATCAAACACAATATACACTGCTCAAACACAATATACAATATACACTGCTCAAACACAATATACAATATACACTGCTCAAACACAATATACACTGCTCAAACACAATATACAATATATATACACTGCTCAAACACAATATACAATATACACAAACACAATATACAACATACACTGCTCAAACACAATATACAATATACACTGCTCAAACACAATATACAATATACACTGCTCAAACACAATATACAACATACACTGCTCAAACACAATATACAATATACACTGCTCAAACACAATATACACAACATACACTGCTCAAACACAACATACAATATACACTGCTCAAACACAACATACAATATACACTGCTCAAACACAATATACAATATACACTGCTCAAACACAATATACAATATACACTGCTCAAACACAACATACAATATACACTGCTCAAACACAAACACTGCTCAAACACAATATACACTGCTCAAACACAATATACAATATACACTGCTCAAACACAATATACACTGCTCAAACACTATACAATATACACTGCTCAAACACAATATACAACATACACTGCTCAAACACAATATACAACATACACTGCTCAAACACAATATACACTGCTCAAACACAATATACAACATACACTGCTCAAAACACAATATACACTGCTCAAACACAATATACACTGCTCAAACACATACATCAAACACTGCTCAAACACAATATACAATATACACTGCTCAAACACAATATACACTGCTCAAACACAATATACAATATACACTGCTCAAACACAACATACAACATACACTGCTCAAACACAACATACACTGCTCAAAACAATATACAATATACACTGCTCAAACACAATATACAATATACACTGCTCAAACACAATATACAACATACACTGCTCAAAACAATATACAACATACACTGCTCAAACACAATATACAACATACACTGCTCAAACACAATATACAACATACACTGCTCAAACACAATATACAATATACACTGCTCAAACACAATATACAATATACACTGCTCAAACACAATACATCAAACACAATATACAATATACACTTCTCAAACACAACATACACTGCTCAAACACAATATACAACATACACTGCTCAAACACAATATACAATATACACTGCTCAAACACAACATACAATATACACTGCTCAAACACAATATACACTGCTCAAACACAATATACAATATACACTGCTCAAACACAACATACAAATATCAAACACAATATACACTGCTCAAACACAATATACAATATACACTGCTCAAACACAACATACAATATACACTGCTCAAACACAATATACAATATACACTGCTCAAACACAATATACAATATACACTGCTCAAACACAATATACAATATACACTGCTCAAACACAATATACAATATACACTGCTCAAACACAATATACAATATACACTGCTCAAACACAATATACAATATACACTGCTCAAACACAATATACAATATACACTGCTCAAACACAATATACAATATACACTGCTCAAACACAATATACAATATACACTGCTCAAACACAATATACAATATACACTGCTCAAACACAATATACAATATACACTGCTCAAACACAATATACAATATACACTGCTCACAAACACAATATACAATATACACTGCTCAAACACAATATACAATATACACTGCTCAAACACAACATACACTGCTCAAACACAATATACAACATACACTGCTCAAACACAATATACAACATACACTGCTCAAACACAACATACACTGCTCAAACACAATATACAATATACACTGCTCAAACACAATATACAACATACACTGCTCAAACACAATATACAATATACACTGCTCAAACACAATATACACGCTCAAACACAATATACACTGCTCAAACACAATATACAACATACACTGCTCAAACACAATATACACTGCTCAAACACAATATACAACATACACTGCTCAAACACAATATACAATATACACTGCTCAAACACAATATACACTGCTCAAACACAACATACAACATACACTGCTCAAACACAACATACAACATACACTGCTCAAACACAATATACAATATACACTGCTCAAACACAACATACAATATACACTGCTCAAACACAATATACAATATACACTGCTCAAACACAATATACAATATACACTGCTCAAACACAACATACAACATACACTGCTCAAACACAATATACAATATACACTGCTCAAACACAATATACACTGCTCAAACACAATATACAATATACACTGCTCAAACACAACATACACTGCTCAAAAACACAATATACAATATACACTGCTCAAACACAATATACAATATACACTGCTCAAACACAATATACAATATACACTGCTCAAACACAATATACAATATACACTGCTCAAACACAATATACAATATACACTGCTCAAACACAATATACAATATACACTGCTCAAACACAATATACAATATACACTGCTCAAACACAATATACACTGCTCAAACACAATATACACTGCTCAAACACAATATACAATGTACACTGCTCAAACACAACATACACTGCTCAAACACAATATACAATATACACTGCTCAAACACAATATACAATATACACTGCTCAAACACATACATACACTGCTCAAACACAATATACAATATACACTGCTCAAACACATATACACTGCTCAAACACAATATACAATATACACTGCTCAAAACACAATATACACAATATACACTGCTCAAACACAATATAATACACAATACATACAATATACACTGCTCAAACACAATATACAAACACAATATACACTGCTCAAACACAATATACAATATACACTGCTCAAACACAACATACAATATACACTGCTCAAACACAATACACAATATACACTGCTCAAACACAATATACAATATACACTGCTCAAACACAATATACAATATACACTGCTCAAACACAATATACAATATACACTGCTCAAACACAATATATACACTGCTCAAACACAATATACAATATACACAATATACACTTCTCAAACACAATATACAATATACACTGCTCAAACACAATATACAATATACACTGCTCAAACACAATATACAATATACACTGCTCAAACACAATATACACTGCTCAAACACAATATACAATATACACTGCTCAAAAATACAATATACACTGCTCAAACACACATCAAACACAATATACAATATACACTGCTCAAACACAATATACAACATACACTGCTCAAACACAATATACAATATACACTGCTCAAACACAATATACAATATACACTGCTCAAACACAATATCATACACTGCTCAAACACAATATACAATATACACTGCTCAAAACACAATATACATCAAACAATATACACTGCTCAAACACAAATACATACAAATACAACATACACTGCTCAAACACAACATACAATATACACTGCTCAAACACAATATACAATATACACTGCTCAAACACAACATACAATATACACTGCTCAAACACAAATATACAATATACACTGCTCAAAACAATATACAATATACACTGCTCAAACACAATATACAATATACACTGCTCAAACACAACATACACTGCTCAAACACAATATACAATATACACTGCTCAAACACAATATACAATATACACTGCTCAAACACAACATACACTGCTCAAACACAATATACAATATACACTGCTCAAACACAACATACACTGCTCAAACACAATATACAATATACACTGCTCAAACACAATATACAATATACACTGCTCAAACACAATATACACTGCTCAAACACAACATACAACATACACTGCTCAAACACAATATACAATATACACTGCTCAAACACAATATACAATATACACTGCTCAAACACAATATACAATATACACTGCTCAAACAAACAATGTACACTGCTCAAACACAATATACACTGCTCAAACACAATATACAATATACACTGCTCAAACACAATATACAATATACACTGCTCAAAACACAATATACACTGCTCAAACACAATATACAATATACACTGCTCAAACACAATATACAATATACACTGCTCAAACACAAATACACTGCTCAAACACAATATACAATATACACTGCTCAAACACAATATACACTGCTCAAACACAATATACAATATACACTGCTCAAACACAATATACAACATACACTGCTCAAACACAATATACAATATACACTGCTCAAACACAATATACAATATACACTGCTCAAACACAATATACAACATACACTGCTCAAACACAATATACAACATACACTGCTCAAACACAATATACAATATACACTGCTCAAACACAATATAAACTGCTCAAACACAATATACACTGCTCAAACACACATACACTGCTCAAACACAACATACAACATACACTGCTCAAACACAATATACAATATACACTGCTCAAACACAACATACAATATACACTGCTCAAACACAATATACAATATACACTGCTCAAACACAAATATACACTGCTCAAACACAACACAATATACACTGCTCAAACACAACATACAATATACACTGCTCAAACACAACATACAACATACACTGCTCAAACACAATATACAATATACACTGCTCAAACACAATATACAATATACACTGCTCAAACAATATATACAATATACACTGCTCAAACACAATATACAATATACACTGCTCAAACACAATATACAATATACACTGCTCAAACACAATATACACTGCTCAAACACAATATACAATATACACTGCTCAAAACACAATATACACTGCTCAAACACAATATACAACATACACTGCTCAAACACAACATACACTGCTCAAACACAATATACAATATACACTGCTCAAACACAATATACACTGCTCAAACACAATATACAATATACACTGCTCAAACACAATATACAATATACACTGCTCAAACACAATATACACTGCTCAAACACAATATACACTGCTCAAACACAATATACACTGCTCAAACACAATATACACTGCTCAAACACAATATAATACACTGCTCAAACACAATATACACTGCTCAAACACAATATACAACATACACTGCTCAAACACAACATACACTGCTCAAACACAATATACACTGCTCAAACACAATATACAATATACACTGCATACAAACACAATATACAATATACACTGCTCAAACACAATATACACTCAAACACAATATACAACATACACTGCTCAAACACAATATACAATATACACTGCTCAAACACAATATACAACATACACTGCTCAAACACAACATACACTGCTCAAACACAATATACACTGCTCAAACACAATATACAACATACACTGCTCAAACACAATATACAAACACAATATACAACACACACTGCTCAAACACAATATACAACATACACTGCTCAAACACAATATACAACATACACTGCTCAAACACAACAACACTGCTCAAACACAACATACACTGCTCAAACACAATATACAATATACACTGCTCAAACACAATATACAATATACACTGCTCAAACACAACATAAACTGCTCAAACACAACATACACTGCTCAAACACAATATACAATATACACTGCTCAAACACAATATACAACGCTCAAACACAATATACAATATACACTGCTCAAACACAATATACAACATACACTGCTCAAACACAATATACACTGCTCAAACACAATATACAATATACACTGCTCAAACACAATATACAATATACACTGCTCAAACACAAACACAATATACACTGCTCAAACACAATATATACAATATACACTGCTCAAACACAATAAATACAATATACACTGCTCAAACACAATATACAATATACACTGCTCAAACACAATATACACTGCTCAAACACAACATACACTGCTCAAACACAATATACAATATACACTGCTCAAACACAATATAAATATACACTGCTCAAACACAATATACAATATACACTGCTCAAACACAACATACACTGCTCAAACACAATATACAATATACACTGCTCAAACACAATATACAATATACACTGCTCAAACACAATATACAATATACACTGCTCAAACACAACATACAACATACACTGCTCAAACACAACATACAATATACACTGCTCAAACACAATATACAATATACACTGCTCAAACACAATATACAACATACACTGCTCAAACACAATATACAATATACACTGCTCAAACACAATATACAACATACACTGCTCAAACACAATATACAACATACACTGCTCAAACACAATATACAACATACACTGCTCAAACACAACATACACTGCTCAAACACAATATACAATATACACTGCTCAAACACAATATACAATATACACTGCTCAAACACAACATAAACTGCTCAAACACAACATACACTGCTCAAACACAATATACAATATACACTGCTCAAACACAATATACAATATACACTGCTCAAACACAATATACAACATACACTGCTCAAACACAATATACACTGCTCAAACACAATATACAATATACACTGCTCAAACACAATATACAACATACACTGCTCAAACACAATATACAACATACACTGCTCAAACACAATATACAATATACACTGCTCAAACACAATATACAATATACACTGCTCAAACACAAACACAATATACACTGCTCAAACACAACATACAATATACACTGCTCAAACACAATATACAATATACACTGCTCAAACACAATATACAATATACACTGCTCAAAAACACATACACTGCTCAATACACATATACACTGCTCAAACACAATATACAATATACACTGCTCAAACACAATATACAATATACACTGCTCAAACACAACATACAATATACACTGCTCAAACACAATATACACTGCTCAAACACAATATACAATATACACTGCTCAAACACAACATACAATATACACTGCTCAAACACAATATACAATATACACTGCTCAAACACAACATACACTGCTCAAACACAATATACAATATACACTGCTCAAACACAATATACAATATACACTGCTCAAACACAATATACAATATACACTGCTCAAACACAACATACAATATACACTGCTCAAACACAATATACAATATACACTGCTCAAACACAATATACAATATACACTGCTCAAACAAACACAACTGCTCAAACACAATATACACTGCTCAAACACAATATACAATATACACTGCTCAAACACAATATACAACATACACTGCTCAAACACAATATACAACATACACTGCTCAAACACAACATACACTGCTCAAACACAATATACAATATACACTGCTCAAACACAATATACAATATACACTGCTCAAAACACATACATACAATATACACTGCTCAAACACAATATACAATATACACTGCTCAAAACACAATATACACTGCTCAAACACAATATACACTGCTCAAACACAATATACAATATACACTGCTCAAACACAATATACAATATACACTGCTCAAACACAACATACAATATACACTGCTCAAACACAACATACAATATACACTGCTCAAACACAATATACACTGCTCAAACACAATATACACTGCTCAAACACAACATACAATATACACTGCTCAAACACAACATACAATATACACTGCTCAAACACAATATACACTGCTCAAACACAATATACACTGCTCAAACACAACATACAATATACACTGCTCAAACACAACATACAACATACACTGCTCAAACACAATATACACTGCTCAAACACAATATACAATATACACTGCTCAAACACAACATACAACATACACTGCTCAAACACAACATACAATATACACTGCTCAAACACAACATACAATATACACTGCTCAAACACAATATACAATATACACTGCTCAAACACAATATACAACATACACTGCTCAAACACAATATACACTGCTCAAACACAATATACAATATACACTGCTCAAACACAATATACAACACACACTGCTCAAACACAATATACAACATACACTGCTCAAACACAATATACAACATACACTGCTCAAACACAACATACACTGCTCAAACACAATATACAATATACACTGCTCAAACACAATATACAATATACACTGCTCAAACACAACATAAACTGCTCAAACACAACATACACTGCTCAAACACAATATACAATATACACTGCTCAAACACAATATACACTGCTCAAACACAATATACAATATACACTGCTCAAACACAATATACACTGCTCAAACACAATATACAATATACACTGCTCAAACACAATATACAATATACACTGCTCAAACACAATATACAATATACACTGCTCAAACACAATATACATACAATATACACTGCTCAAACACAATATACAACATACACTGCTCAAACACATACATCAAATACATACAACAATATACAATATACACTGCTCAAACACAATATAAACTGCTCAAATACAACATACACTGCTCAAACACAATATACAATATACACTGCTCAAACACAACATACACTGCTCAAACACAATATACAATATACACTGCTCAAACACAATATACAATATACACTGCTCAAACACAATATACAATATACACTGCTCAAACACAATATACAATATACACTGCTCAAACACAACATACAATATACACTGCTCAAACACAATATACAATATACACTGCTCAAAACAATATACAATATACACTGCTCAAACACAATATACACTGCTCAAACACAACATACAATATACACTGCTCAAACACAATATACAATATACACTGCTCAAACACAATATACAACATACACTGCTCAAACACAATATACAATATACACTGCTCAAACACAATATACAATATACACTGCTCAAACACAATATACAATATACACTGCTCAAACACAACATAAATCAAACACAACATACACTGCTCAAACACAATATACAATATACACTGCTCAAACACAATATACAATATACACTGCTCAAACACAATATACAACATACACTGCTCAAACACAATATACACTGCTCAAACACAATATACAATATACACTGCTCAAACACAATATACAATATACACTGCTCAAACACAATATACAATATACACTGCTCAAACACAATATACAATACACAATATACACTGCTCAAACACAATATACAATATACACTGCTCAAACACAATATACAATATACACTGCTCAAACACAATATACAATATACACTGCTCAAACACAATATACTGCTCAAACACAATATACAATATACACTGCTCAAACACAATATACAATATACACTGCTCAAACACAATATACACTGCTCAAACACAATATACAATATACACTGCTCAAACACAATATACAATATACACTGCTCAAACACAATATACAATATACACTGCTCAAACACAACATACAATATACACTGCTCAAACACAATATAAACAAACACAACATACAACATACACTGCTCAAACACAATATACAATATACACTGCTCAAAACACAATATACAAACACAATATACAACTGCTCAAACACAACATACACTGCTCAACAACATACAACATACACTGCTCAAACACAATATACAATATACACTGCTCAAACACAATATACAATATACACTGCTCAAACACAATATACAATATACACTGCTCAAACACAATATACAATATACACTGCTCAAACACAACATACAATATACACTGCTCAAACACAATACATACAATATACACTGCTCAAACACAACATACAATATACACTGCTCAAACACAACATACAACATACACTGCTCAAACACAATATACACTGCTCAAACACAATATACAATATACACTGCTCAAACACAACATACAACATACACTGCTCAAACACAACATACAATATACACTGCTCAAACACAATATACAATATACACTGCTCAAACACAACATACAATATACACTGCTCAAACACAATATACAATATACACTGCTCAAACACAATATACACTGCTCAAACAATATACACTGCTCAAACACAACACAATATACACTGCTCAAACACAATATACAATATACACTGCTCAAACACAATACTGCTCAAACACAATATACAATATACACTGCTCAAACACAACATACAATATACACTGCTCAAACACAATATACAATATACACTGCTCAAACACAATATACAATATACACTGCTCAAACACAATATACAATATACACTGCTCAAACACAATATACAATATACACTGCTCAAACACAATATACAATATACACTGCTCAAACACAATATACAATATACACTGCTCAAACACAATATACAATATACACTGCTCAAACACAATATACACTGCTCAAACACAATATACAATATACACTGCTCAAACACAATATACAATATACACTGCTCAAAACACAAATACACTGCTCAAACACAACATACACTGCTCAAACACAATATACAATATACACTGCTCAAACACAATATACACTGCTCAAACACAATATACAATATACACTGCTCAAACACAATATACACTGCTCAAACACAATATACACTGCTCAAACACAATATACAATATACACTGCTCAAAACACAATATACACTGCTCAAACACAATATACAATATACACTGCTCAAAACAATATACAATATACACTGCTCAAACACAACATACACTGCTCAAACACAACATACACTGCTCAAACACAATATACAATATACACTGCTCAAACACAAAACACAAACACAATATACAATATACACTGCTCAAACACAATATACACTGCTCAAACACAATATACAACATACACTGCTCAAACACAATATACAATATACACTGCTCAAACACAATATACAACATACACTGCTCAAACACATACACTGCTCAAACACAATATACACTGCTCAAACACAATATACAACATACACTGCTCAAACACAATATACACTGCTCAAACACAATATACAACATACACTGCTCAAACACAATATACAACATACACTGCTCAAACACAATATACAACATACACTGCTCAAACACAACATACACTGCTCAAATATACACTGCTCAAACACAATATACAATATACACTGCTCAAACACAATATACAATATACACTGCTCAAACACAACATAAACTGCTCAAACACAACATACACTGCTCAAACACAATATACAATATACACTGCTCAAACACAATATACAATATACACTGCTCAAACACAATATACAATATACACTGCTCAAACACAATATACAATATACACTGCTCAAACACAATATACACTGCTCAAACACAATATACAATATACACTGCTCAAACACAATATACAATATACACTGCTCAAACACAATATAAACTGCTCAAACACAATATACACTGCTCAAACACAATATACAACATACACTGCTCAAACACAATATACACTGCTCAAACACAATATACACTGCTCAAACACAATATACAATATACACTGCTCAAACACAATATACACTGCTCAAACACAACATACACTGCTCAAACACAATATACAATATACACTGCTCAAACACAATATAAACTGCTCAAACACAATATACACTGCTCAAACACAATATACAATATACACTGCTCAAACACAACATACACTGCTCAAACACAATATACAATATACACTGCTCAAACACAATATACAATATACACTGCTCAAACACAATATACAATATACACTGCTCAAACACAATATACAATATACACTGCTCAAACACAATATACAATATACACTGCTCAAACACAATATACAATATACACTGCTCAAACACAATATACAATATACACTGCTCAAACACAATATACAACATACACTGCTCAAACACAATATACAACATACACTGCTCAAACACAATATACAACATACACTGCTCAAACACAATATACAACATACACTGCTCAAACACAACATACACTGCTCAAACACAATATACAATATACACTGCTCAAACACAATATACAATATACACTGCTCAAACACAACATAAACTGCTCAAACACAACATACACTGCTCAAACACAATATACAATATACACTGCTCAAACACAATATACAATATACACTGCTCAAACACAATATACAATACATCAAACACTGCTCAAACACAATATACAATATACACTGCTCAAACACAATATACAATATACACAAACACAATATACACTGCTCAAACACAATATACAACACACACTGCTCAAACACAATATACAACATACACTGCTCAAACACAAATACACTGCTCAAACACAATATACAATATACACTGCTCAAACACAATATAAACTGCTCAAACACAACATACAATATACACTGCTCAAACACAACATACAATATACACTGCTCAAACACAATATACAATATACACTGCTCAAACACAACATACACTGCTCAAACACAATATACAATATACACTGCTCAAACACAATATACAATATACACTGCTCAAACACAATATACAATATACACTGCTCAAACACAACATACAATATACACTGCTCAAACACAATATACAATATACACTGCTCAAACACAATATACAATATACACTGCTCAAACACAATATAAACTGCTCAAACACAACATACAACATACACTGCTCAAACACAATATACAACACACACTGCTCAAACACAATATACAACATACACTGCTCAAACACAATATACAACATACACTGCTCAAACACAACATACACTGCTCAAACACAATATACAATATACACTGCTCAAACACAATATACAATATACACTGCTCAAACACAACATACACTGCTCAAACACAACATACACTGCTCAAACACAATATACAATATACACTGCTCAAACACAATATACAATATACACTGCTCAAACACAATATACACTGCTCAAACACAATATACAATATACACTGCTCAAACACAATATACAATATACACTGCTCAAACACAACATACAATATACACTGCTCAAACACAACATACAATATACACTGCTCAAACACAATATACACTGCTCAAACACAATATACACTGCTCAAACACAACATACAATATACACTGCTCAAACACAACATACAATATACACTGCTCAAACACAATATACACTGCTCAAACACAATATACACTGCTCAAACACAACATACAATATACACTGCTCAAACACAACATACAACATACACTGCTCAAACACAATATACACTGCTCAAACACAATATACAATATACACTGCTCAAACACAACATACAACATACACTGCTCAAACACAACATACAACATACACTGCTCAAACACAACATACAATATACACTGCTCAAACACAATATACAATATACACTGCTCAAACACAATATACAACATACACTGCTCAAACACAATATACAACGCTCAAACACAATATACAATATACACTGCTCAAACACAATATACAACACACACTGCTCAAACACAATATACAACATACACTGCTCAAACACAATATACAACATACACTGCTCAAACACAACATACACTGCTCAAACACAATATACAATATACACTGCTCAAACACAATATACAATATACACTGCTCAAACACAACATAAACTGCTCAAACACAACATACACTGCTCAAACACAATATACAATATACACTGCTCAAACACAATATACACTGCTCAAACACAATATACAATATACACTGCTCAAACACAATATACAACGCTCAAACACAATATACAATATACACTGCTCAAACACAATATACAACATACACTGCTCAAACACAATATACAACATACACTGCTCAAACACAATATACAATATACACTGCTCAAACACAATATACACTGCTCAAACACAATATACAACACACACTGCTCAAACACAATATACAACATACACTGCTCAAACACAACATACACTGCTCAAACACAATATACAATATACACTGCTCAAACACAATATAAACTGCTCAAACACAACATACACTGCTCAAACACAATATACAATATACACTGCTCAAACACAACATACACTGCTCAAACACAATATACAACATACACTGCTCAAACACAATATACAATATACACTGCTCAAACACAACATACAATATACACTGCTCAAACACAATATACAATATACACTGCTCAAACACAACATACAATATACACTGCTCAAACACAATATACAATATACACTGCTCAAACACAATATACAATATACACTGCTCAAACACAATATAAACTGCTCAAACACAACATACAACATACACTGCTCAAACACAATATACAACACACACTGCTCAAACACAATATACAACATACACTGCTCAAACACAATATACAACATACACTGCTCAAACACAACATACACTGCTCAAAAACACAATATACACTGCTATACACTACAATATACTGCAAACACAACATAAACTGCTCAAACACAACATACACTGCTCAAACACAATATACAATATACACTGCTCAAACACAATATACAATATACACTGCTCAAACACAATATACAACATACACTGCTCAAACACAATATACAACGCTCAAACACAATATACAATATACACTGCTCAAACACAATATACAATATACACTGCTCAAACACAATATACAACATACACTGCTCAAACACAATATACAACGCTCAAACACAATATACAACACACACTGCTCAAACACAATATACAATATACACTGCTCAAACACAATATAAACTGCTCAAACACAACATACACTGCTCAAACACAATATACAATATACACTGCTCAAACACAATATACACTGCTCAAACACAATATACAATATACACTGCTCAAACACAATATACAATATACACTGCTCAAACACAACATACACTGCTCAAACACAATATACAATATACACTGCTCAAACACAATATACAATATACACTGCTCAAACACAATATACAATATACACTGCTCAAACACAACATACAATATACACTGCTCAAACACAATATAAACTGCTCAAACACAACATACAACATACACTGCTCAAACACAATATACAACACACACTGCTCAAACACAATATACAACATACACTGCTCAAACACAATATACAACATACACTGCTCAAACACAACATACACTGCTCAAACACAACATACACTGCTCAAACACAATATACAATATACACTGCTCAAACACAATATACACTGCTCAAACACAATATACAATATACACTGCTCAAACACAATATACAATATACACTGCTCAAACACAACATACAATATACACTGCTCAAACACAACATACAATATACACTGCTCAAACACAATATACACTGCTCAAACACAATATACACTGCTCAAACACAACATACAATATACACTGCTCAAACACAACATACAATATACACTGCTCAAACACAATATACACTGCTCAAACACAATATACACTGCTCAAACACAACATACAATATACACTGCTCAAACACAACATACAACATACACTGCTCAAACACAATATACACTGCTCAAACACAATATACAATATACACTGCTCAAACACAACATACAACATACACTGCTCAAACACAACATACAATATACACTGCTCAAACACAACATACAACATACACTGCTCAAACACAACATACAATATACACTGCTCAAACACAATATACAATATACACTGCTCAAACACAATATACACTGCTCAAACACAATATACACTGCTCAAACACAATATACAACACACACTGCTCAAACACAATATACAATATACACTGCTCAAACACAATATACACTGCTCAAACACAATATACAATATACACTGCTCAAACACAACATACAACATACACTGCTCAAACACAATATACACTGCTCAAACACAATATACACTGCTCAAACACAATATACAATATACACTGCTCAAACACAATATACACTGCTCAAACACAATATACAACATACACTGCTCAAACACAATATACAATATACACTGCTCAAACACAATATACAATATACACTGCTCAAACACAACATACACTGCTCAAACACAATATACAACATACACTGCTCAAACACAATATACAATATACACTGCTCAAACACAACATACACTGCTCAAACACAATATACAACATACACTGCTCAAACACAACATACACTGCTCAAACACAATATACAATATACACTGCTCAAACACAACATACAACATACACTGCTCAAACACAATATACAATATACACTGCTCAAACACAATATACAATATACACTGCTCAAACACAACATACAACATACACTGCTCAAACACAATATACACTGCTCAAACACAATATACACTGCTCAAACACAATATACAATATACACTGCTCAAACACAATATACACTGCTCAAACACAATATACAATATACACTGCTCAAACACAACACACACTGCTCAAACACAATATACAATATACACTGCTCAAACACAACATACACTGCTCAAACACAATATACAATATACACTGCTCAAACACAACATACACTGCTCAAACACAATATACAACATACACTGCTCAAACACAACATACACTGCTCAAACACAATATACAATATACACTGCTCAAACACAACATACACTGCTCAAACACAATATACAACATACACTGCTCAAACACAATATACAATATACACTGCTCAAACACAACACACACTGCTCAAACACAATATACAATATACACTGCTCAAACACAACATACACTGCTCAAACACAATATACAATATACACTGCTCAAACACAATATACAATATACACTGCTCAAACACAATATACAACATACACTGCTCAAACACAATATACAACATACACTGCTCAAACACAATATACACTGCTCAAACACAACATACAATATACACTGCTCAAACACAACATACAATATACACTGCTCAAACACAATATACAACATACACTGCTCAAACACAATATACAATATACACTGCTCAAACACAATATACAATATACACTGCTCAAACACAATATAGAATATACACTGCTCAAACACAATATACAATATACACTGCTCAAACACAACATACAACATACATTGCTCAAACACAACATACAATATACACTGCTCAAACACAATATACACTGCTCAAACACAATATACAATATACACTGCTCAAACACAATATACACTGCTCAAACACAATATACAATATACACTGCTCAAACACAATATACAACATACACTGCTCAAACACAACATACAATATACACTGCTCAAACACAATATACACTGCTCAAACACAATATACAATATACACTGCTCAAACACAATATACACTGCTCAAACACAATATACAATATACACTGCTCAAACACAATATACAACATACACTGCTCAAACACAACATACAACATACACTGCTCAAACACAACATACAATATACACTGCTCAAACACAATATACACTGCTCAAACACAATATACAATATACACTGCTCAAACACAATATACACTGCTCAAACACAATATACAATATACACTGCTCAAACACAATATACAATATACACTGCTCAAACACAACATACAATATACACTGCTCAAACACAATATACAATATACACTGCTCAAACACAACATACACTGCTCAAACACAATATACAATATACACTGCTCAAACACAATATACACTGCTCAAACACAATATACAATATACACTGCTCAAACACAATATACACTGCTCAAACACAATATACACTGCTCGAAGCACATGGAGCCATTTAACTGGGATTGTCATGCTCTTTTAGGCATCATGTGGTGGTATATGTGTCTATTTGGTCGTTTTGTGGCTTTTTCCATTCATGTATGATGCTGTTCACGTCCTGTTGGTCTGCTGGACAGAATGATCCATGGGGAGTCAATTAGACTGGAATCAGTAAAAATACATGTTCTGATCTAATGTATCTAAAAAACATCTTGTAATCTCTTTAAGTAACTCAAATCTAAACATTCATCTTCTGTAATGTATTCCCAATTAAATCAGAGGCCAGTTGTTCTAGTCCAAGGAGCTGCCCATTGGAAGACGTATGGTGCTAGCTACGTTTATCAGGACGTTTCATTGGCTACTTTATTTCATGTTGATGACAGTTGGCCGTCTGGGTCTTCATTAGTCCTAAACACAAGTGTGCTCCTGGCTGACAGAAAGACAGAACTGTAGTCTTTCCCCAAATGGCATCCTATTCCTTATACAGTACACTACCTTTGACCAGAGGCCTATGGGGAAATCCTAGGGTAGTGCACTACTTTTGACCAGAGGCCTATGGGGAAATCCTAGGGTAGTGCACTACTTTTGACCAGAGGCCTATGGGGAAATCCTAGGGTAGTGCACTACTTTTGACCAGAGGCCTATGGGGAAATCCTAGGGTAGTGCACTACTTTTGACCAGAGGCCTATGGGAAACACTAGGGTAGTGAGCTAAATAGGGAGCAGGGTGTCATTTGGGATGCCACCATGTGTTGATCCTCTGTGGATGAGCGAGGGAAGACAGATGGGCATTACACTAAAGATAATGTTTTTACCAGGAACACCATCAGTCTACATTACAAATAAACAGGATCTGCTGCTGTGGATAGGTGGTACCAAGCACTCCATAATGCCAAGCACTCCCAGCTAGCAGTAGAGAACATTAGAACTCTGTACACTAACCGAGCTAGCAGTAGAGAATATTAGAGCTCTGTACACTAACCGAGCTAGCAGTAGAGATCATTAGAGCTCTGAACACAAACCCAGCTAGCAGTAGGGATCATTAGAGCTCTGAACACAAACCCAGCTAGCAGTCGAGAACATTAGAGCTCTGTACACAAACCCAGCTAGCAGTAGAGAACATTAGAGCTCTATACACAAACCCAGCTAGCAGTAGGGAACATTAGAGCTCTATACACAAACCCAGCTAGCAATAGAGAACATTAGAGCTCTGAACACAAACCCAGCTAGCAGTAGAGAACATTAGAGCTCTGTACACAAACCTAGCTAGCAATAGAGAACATTTGAGCTCTGTACACAAACCCAGCTAGCAGTCGAGAACATTAGAGCTCTGTACACAAACCCAGCTAGCAGTCGAAAACATTAGAGCTCTGAACACAAACCCAGCTAGCAGTAGAGAACATTAGAGCTCTGTACACAAACCTAGCTAGCAGTAGAGAACATTAGAGCTCTGTACACAAACTCCAGCTAGCAATAGGGAACATTAGAGCTCTATACACAAACCCAGCTAGCAATAGAGAACATTAGAGCTCTGAACACAAACCCAGCTAGCAGTCGAGAACATTAGAGCTCTGAACACAAACCCAGCTAGCAGTAGAGAACATTAGAGCTCTGTACACAAACCTAGCTAGCAGTCGAGAACATTAGAGCTCTGAACACAAACCCAGCTAGCAGTAGAGAACATTAGAACTCTGTACACAAACCCAGCTAGCAGTAGAGAACATTAGAGCTCTGTACACTAACCCAGCTAGCAGTAGAGCGTATTAGAGCTCTATACACAAACCCAGCTAGCAGTAGAGAACATTAGAGCTCTGAACACAAACCCAGCTAGCAGTAGAGAACATTAGAGCTCTGTACACTAACCGAGCTAGCAGTAGAGAACATTAGAGCTCTGTACACTAACCGAGCTAGCAGTAGGGATCATTCGAGCTCTGAACACAAACCCAGCTAGCAGTCGAGAACATTAGAGCTCTGTACACAAACCCAGCTAGCAGTCGAAAACATTAGAGCTCTATACACAAACCCAGCTAGCAGTAGGGAACATTAGAGCTCTATACACAAACCCAGCTAGCAATAGAGAACATTAGAGCTCTGAACACAAACCCAGCTAGCAGTCGAGAACATTAGAGCTCTGAACACAAACCCAGCTAGCAGTAGAGAACATTAGAGCTCTGAACACAAACCCAGCTAGCAGTAGAGAACATTAGAACTCTGTACACAAACCCAGCTAGCAGTAGAGAACATTAGAGCTCTGTACACAAACCCAGCTAACAGTAGAGCGTATTAGAGCTCTATACACAAACCCAGCTAGCAGTAGAGAACATTAGAGCTCTGAACACAAACCCAGCTAGCAGTAGAGAACATTAGAGCTCTGTACACAAACCCAGCTAGCAGTAGAGAACATTAGAGCTCTGTACACTAACCGAGCTAGCAGTAGAGAACATTAGAGCTCTGTACACTAACCGAGCTAGCAGTAGGGATCATTCGAGCTCTGAACACAAACCCAGCTAGCAGTCGAGAACAGAGCTCTGTACACAAACCCAGCTAGCAGTCGAAAACATTAGAGCTCTATACACAAACCCAGCTAGCAGTAGGGAACATTAGAGCTCTATACACAAACCCAGCTAGCAATAGAGAACATTAGAGCTCTGAACACAAACCCAGCTAGCAGTCGAGAACATTAGAGCTCTGAACACAAACCCAGCTAGCAGTAGAGAACATTAGAGGTCTGAACACAAACCCAGCTAGCAGTAGAGAACATTAGAGCTCTGTACACAAACCCAGCTAGCAGTAGAGCGTATTAGAGCTCTATACACAAACCCAGCTAGCAGTAGAGAACATTAGAGCTCTGAACACAAACCCAGCTAGCAGTAGAGAACATTAGAACTCTGTACACAAACCCAGCTAGCAGTAGAGAACATTAGAGCTCTGTACACAAACCCAGCTAGCAGTAGAGCGTATTAGAGCTCTATACACAAACCCAGCTAGCAGTAGAGAACATTAGAGCTCTGAACACAAACCCAGCTAGCAGTAGAGAACATTAGAGCTCTGTACACAAACCCAGCTAGCAGTAGGGAGCATTAGAGCTCTGTACACAAACCCAGCTAGCAGTAGGGAGCATTAGAGCTCTGAACACAAACCCAGCTAGCAGTAGGGAGCATTAGAGCTCTAAACACAAACCCAGCTAGCAGTAGAGAACATTAGAGCTCTGTACACAAACCCAGCTAGCAGTCGAAAACATTAGAGCTCTATACACAAACCCAGCTAGCAGTAGGGAACATTAGAGCTCTATACACAAACCCAGCTAGCAGTAGGGAACATTAGAGCTCTATACACAAACCCAGCTAGCAATAGAGAACATTAGAGCTCTGAACACAAACCCAGCTAGCAGTAGAGAACATTAGAGCTCTGTACACAAACCTAGCTAGCAGTCGAGAACATTTGAGCTCTGTACACAAACCCAGCTAGCAGTAGAGAACATTAGAGCTCTGTACACAAACCCAGCTAGCAGTAGAAAACATTAGAGCTCTGAACACAAACCCAGCTAGCAGTAGAGAACATTAGAGCTCTGTACACAAACCAGCTAGCAGTAGAGAACATTAGAGCTCTGTACACAAACCCAGCTAGCAATAGAGAACATTTGAGCTCTGTACACAAACCCAGCTAGCAATAGAGAACATTAGAGCTCTGAACACAAACCCAGCTAGCAGTAGAGAACATTAGAGCTCTGTACACAAACCCAGCTAGCAGTAGAGAACATTAGAGCTCTATACACAAACCCAGCTAGCAGTAGAGAACATTAGAGCTCTATACACAAACCCAGCTAGCAGTAGAGAACATTAGAGCTCTATACACAAACCCAGCTAGCAGTAGAGAACATTAGAGCTCTGTACACAAACCCAGCTAGCAGTAGAGAACATTAGAGCTCTGTACACAAACCCCAGCTAGCAGTAGAGAACATTAGAGCTCTGTACACAAACCCCAGCTAGCAGTAGAAAACATTAGAGTTCTATTCACAAACCCTGCTAGCGGTCTCCGCTCCCAGGTGACCAGGCTATGGTACCCTGCCTTTAGTTTGGTAAACAGAGAGCATAGTACTCCGTGTTAGAGGCTGTATCTATGATACAATAAAATTAGCAACACTAAGATGTATGTAGCTCTGGTGTGATCAATATAAGATTCTCTATGATGAAATTATAGACATTTGTTTTTATTTAACTAGGCAAGTCAGAACAAGTTCATATTTACAATGACAGCCTACCGGGGAACAGTGGATTAACTGCCTTGTTCAGGGGCAGAACGGCAGATTTTTACCTTGCCACCTCGGGGATTCGATCTACCAACTTTTTGGTTACTGGCCCAACGCTCCCAACCACTAGGCTACCTGCCGCACCATGAAATATAGAAGTATGAAATATGAAAAATGTACTCCTAGAGGAGTATGTACTCCTAGAGTGAGCCTGTCTGTGCTAGTACCAGACCCACTAGCAACAAAACCAGTCAGAAACCAGATTTTTTTATTTAACTTTTATTTAACTAGGCAAGTCAGTTAAGAACAAATTCTTATGTTCAATGACGGCCTAGGAACAGTGGGTTAACTGCCTGTTCAGGTAGAGGGATTAGCCCAAAGGCCCTGGTCTAATATAGTGCACTACAGAGGGATTAGCCCAATGGGCCCTGGTCTAAAGTAGTGCACTACAGAGGGATTAGCCCAATGGACCCTGGTCTAAAGTAGTGCACTACAGAGGGATTAGCCTAATGGACCCTGGTCTAATGTAGTGCACTACAGAGGGTTTAGCCCAATGGGCCCTGGTCTAATGTAGTGCACTACAGAGGGATTAGCCCAATGGGCCCTGGTCTAAAGTAGTGCACTACAGAGGGATTAGCCCAATGGACCCTGGTCTAAAGTAGTGCACTACAGAGGGATTAGCCCAATGGACCCTGGTCTAAAGTAGTGCACTACAGAGGGATTAGCCCAATGGACCCTGGTCTAAAGTAGTGCACTACAGAGGGATTAGCCCAATGGACCCTGGTCTAAAGTAGTGCACTACAGAGGGATTAGCCTAATGGACCCTGGTCTAATGTAGTGCACTACAGAGGGATTAGCCCAATGGACCCTGGTCTAATGTAGTGCACTACAGAGGGAATAGGGTGCCATTTGAGATGCAGACTGCCTTTTCCTGCCTGGTGACTAGCAGATGTCAAAGGGAGGCGTAAATGTAATCACTACAACACAGTTGGAGACATAATGAACCAGAGAGGAAGGTGTTTTACTGGCAAGCTTTTTTACCAATATGCTGTATGTTGTAGCTGTCTGTCTCTCTGTCTGTTGTATCTGTCTGTTTGTCTGGCTGTACCTGTCTGTTTGTCTGTCTGTACCTGTCTGGCTGTACCTGTCTGTTTGTCTGTCTGTCTCTGTCTGTTGTACCTGTCTGTTTGTCTGTCTGTACCCGTCTGTCTGTCTGTACCCGTCTGTCTGTCTGTACCCGTCTGTCTGTCTGTACCCGTCTGTCTGTCTGTACCCGTCTGTCTGTCTGTAACTTTCTGGCTGTCTGTACCCGTCTGTCTGTACCTGTCTGTCTGTCTGTCTGTACCTGTCTGTTTGTCTGTAACTTTCTGTCTGTCTGTAACTTTCTGTCTGTCTGTAACTTTCTGTCTGTCTGTACCTGTCTCTCTCAGCCTGCCTGTCTGTCTGTGTGTGCCTGCCTGTCTGTCTGCATGTGCATTGAGAGGAGAGGACATGAGAGGAGAAGTAA
Organism: Oncorhynchus tshawytscha; assembly: GCF_018296145.1. Classification (NCBI taxonomy): domain Eukaryota; kingdom Metazoa; phylum Chordata; class Actinopteri; order Salmoniformes; family Salmonidae; genus Oncorhynchus; species Oncorhynchus tshawytscha. Next base: position 390,003 of record NW_024609777.1, read on the forward strand.
GGAGGAGAGGAGAGAAAAGGAGAAGGAAGGTGAGAAGCGAAGGAGAGAAGGGAGGAGAGAAGAAGGAAGGAGAGAAGAAGGAAGGAGAGAAGAAGGGAGGAGAAAGAAGGAGAGAAGAGAAGGGAGGAGAAGGAAGGAGAGAAGAGAAGGAAGGAGTGAAGAGAATGGAGGGAGAAGAAGAAGGAGAGAGAAGGAGGAGAGAAGGAAGGAGAGAGGGAGAGAAGGGAGGAGAGAAGAAGGTAGAAGGAAAGAGGAAGGAAGAAGAAGGGAGAAGAGAAGGAAGGAGAGAAGAAGGTAGGAGAAGGAAGGAGAGAAGAGAAGGAAGGAGAGAAGGGAGGAGAAGGAAGGAGAGAAGAGAAGGAGGAGAGGAGAAGGAAGGAGAAGAGAAGAAGGAGGAAGAAGGAGAGAAGAGAGGATGGAGGAGAGAATGGAGGAGAGAAGAAGGGAGGAGAAGGAAGGAGAGAAGAGAAGGGAGGAGAGAAGGGAGGAGAAGGAAGGAGAGAAGAGAAGGGAGGAGAGAAGGGAGTAGAAGGAAGGAGAGAAGAAGGGAGGAGTGAAGAAGGAAGGAGAGAAGGAAGGAGAGAAGAAGAGGAGAGAAGAGGAGAGGTAGTCTTGTAGTATCTCTGTTTTATCTTTCTATCAGATGAACCAACGTCAGAGCTGCCCACCCGCTGCCTGTCATATGGTCTTTAAATCAACCTGGTCGACTGGACAGATGTAATAATGAGACTGTATGATCCTCTGGAGCGTGGGACCGAACACACTACAATGTACATGTAGCATCAGGAGAGAGAGATAGATCAAGGAGAGACTCCTCAGAGCTCCCTGTCTCCACAGCATCCTGCCTTCCTCACATCAATACCATGCATTTTAATTAGGTCTGCGTCCCAAATGGCATCCTATTCCTTATGTAGTGCACTATTTGTGACCAGGACCCATAGGGCTCAGGTCAAACGTAGTGCACTATATAGGGAATAGGGTGCCATTTTGGACACAAAACCTCTGTGTAGCAGCTCTGCTCTGCACACCTCCTAATTTAAACAGCAAGCTTCAATCCCTCCCTCAAAAGAGGCGTAACAGGATGACATGATGAGACAGCGAGCGTATGTACTGTAAAATGAGTCATTTGATGTCCCGGGTCTGTCTGTGTAATCATACACTGATAACATGGTCTCTGGATGTCATTGATGTAGAGACAGGGTTTGTGTCCCAAATGGCAGCCTATTTCCTATATAGTGCACTACTTTTAACCAGGGGCTTGGTACTATAGTGCACTATATAAGGCAATAGGGTGCCCGTTGGGATGCGGCCTAGGAACTCTCCCTCTCCCTCATTATTGGCGATGTGCGCTGGTTGTAGCAGGGGGACAGAGATAGGAGTGACACATACAGTCAATGAACTGGGGCTGAACATGACAAGGTGTCAGCAGATGGGTTAGAGACAGGAGACTAGCAGTCTACATGCTATACAGCAGATGGATTAGAGACAGGAGACTAGCAGTCTACATACTATACAGCAGATGGGTTAGAGACTAGCAGTCTACATGCTATACAGCAGATGGGTTAGAGACTAGCAGTCTACATGCTATACAGCAGATGGGTTAGAGACAGGAGACTAGCAGTCTACATGCTATACAGCAGATGGGTTAGAGACTAGCAGTCTACATTATATACAGCAGATGGGTTAGAGACTAGCAGTCTACATGCTATACAGCAGATGGGTTAGAGACTAGCAGTCTACATTATATACAGCAGATGGGTTAGAGACTAGCAGTCTACATGCTATACAGCAGATGGGTTAGAGACTAGCAGTCTACATTATATACAGCAGATGGGTTAGAGACTAGCAGTCTACATGCTATACAGCAGATGGGTTAGAGACTAGCAGTCTACATGCTATACAGCAGATGGGTTAGAGACTAGCAGTCTACATGCTATACAGCAGATGGGTTAGAGACTAGCAGTCTACATTATATACAGCAGATGGGTTAGAGACTAGCAGTCTACATTATATACAGCAGATGGGTTAGAGACTAGCAGTCTACATTATATACAGCAGATGGGTTAGAGACTAGCAGTCTACATTATATACAGCAGATGGGTTAGAGACTAGCAGTCTACATGCTATACAGCAGATGGGTTAGAGACTAGCAGTCTACATTATATACAGCAGATGGGTTAGAGACTAGCAGTCTACATGCTATACAGCAGATGGGTTAGAGACTAGCAGTCTACATGCTATACAGCAGATGGGTTAGAGACTAGCAGTCTACATTATATACAGCAGATGGGTTAGAGACCAGGAGACTAGCAGTCTACATGCTATACAGCAGATGGGTTAGAGACTAGCAGTCTACATGCTATACAGCAGATGGGTTAGAGACTAGCAGTCTACATTATATACAGCAGATGGGTTAGAGACTAGCAGTCTACATGATATACAGCAGATGGGTTAGAGACTAGCAGTCTACATTATATACAGCAGATGGGTTAGAGACTAGCAGTCTACATGCTATACAGCAGATGGGTTAGAGACTAGCAGTCTACATTATATACAGCAGATGGGTTAGAGACTAGCAGTCTACATTATATACAGCAGATGGGTTAGAGACTAGCAGTCTACATGCTATACAGCAGATGGGTTAGAGACTAGCAGTCTACATTATATACAGCAGATGGGTTAGAGACTAGCAGTCTACATGCTATACAGCAGATGGGTTAGAGACTAGCAGTCTACATGCTATACAGCAGATGGGTTAGAGACTAGCAGTCTACATTATATACAGCAGATGGGTTAGAGACCAGGAGACTAGCAGTCTACATGCTATACAGCAGATGGGTTAGAGACTAGCAGTCTACATTATATACAGCAGATGGGTTAGAGACCAGGAGACTAGCAGTCTACATGCTATACAGCAGATGGGTTAGAGACTAGCAGTCTACATGCTATACAGCAGATGGGTTAGAGACTAGCAGTCTACATTATATACAGCAGATGGGTTAGAGACTAGCAGTCTACATGCTATACAGCAGATGGGTTAGAGACTAGCAGTCTACATGCTATACAGCAGATGGGTTAGAGACTAGCAGTCTACATGCTATACAGCAGATGGGTTAGAGACTAGCAGTCTACATTATATACAGCAGATGGGTTAGAGACTAGCAGTCTACATGCTATACAGCAGATGGGTTAGAGACTAGCAGTCTACATGCTATACAGCAGATGGGTTAGAGACTAGCAGTCTACATGCTATACAGCAGATGGGTTAGAGACAGGAGACTAGCAGTCTACATGCTATACAGCAGATGGGTTAGAGACTAGCAGTCTACATTATATACAGCAGATGGGTTAGAGACTAGCAGTCTACATTATATACAGCAGATGGGTTAGAGACTAGCAGTCTACATTATATACAGCAGATGGGTTAGAGACTAGCAGTCTACATTATATACAGCAGATGGGTTAGAGACCAGGAGACTAGCAGCCTTACATGAGGTACGGAAAGATATCATGGATGGAGCTGACATTGTGTTATTTCAATGGCCATCCATATAATTGGAATGGTACAACCATGGCCAATATGACAGAGTTGTATAGCTTTGGCAGGGCTCTCCAACCATGTTCCTGGAGAGCTACCGTCCTGTAGGTTTTCACTCCCAACCTATTCTCGAACAACTCTAAAAATTAGCTGAATCAGGTTAGTTACAACAGCTGGTGCATAAACCTACAGGATTGTTCTCTCCAGGAACAGGGTTAAAAAGGCCTGCCCTAAGACCCACGGGAACAGGGTTAGAACAGCCTGCCCTAAGACCCACGGGAACAGGGTTAAAAAGGCCTGCCCTAAGACCCACGGGAACAGGGTTAAAAAGGCCTGCCCTAAGGTCCACAGGAACAGGGTTAGAAAGGCCTGCCCTACGGCCCACAGAACAGGGTTAGAAAGGCCTGCCCTATGGCCCACAGGAACAGGGTTAGAAAGGCCTGCCCTACGGCCCACAGAACAGGGTTAGAACAGCCTGCCCTATGGCCCACAGGAACAGGGTTAGAAAGGCCTGCCTAATGGCCCACAAAACAGGGTTAGAAAGGCCTGCCTAATGGCCCACAGAACAGGGTTAGAAAGGCCTGCCTAATGGCCCACAGAACAGGGTTAGAAAGGCCTGCCTAATGGCCCACAGAACAGGGTTAGAAAGGCCTGCCTAATGGCCCACAGGAACAGGGTTAGAAAGGCCTGCCTAATGGCCCATGGGTACAACACCATGTTACAATACATTTATTGTTATGGTTCATTCTGATGTTGCTTGTTCTCCCTTACATCTACCTTCAGAGAACGATGAACAAGGTGTTAGAGAGAGAGAGAGAGAGAGAGAGAGAGAGAGAGATTATGAGAAGTGTGGGGCTGTATTGTCGGAAGAGAAAACTAGGTGATTCTCCACACAATAACATTTCCTCCGGTCGTGTTCTGTTCAAGCAGACGACGTGAATAAATCCCCAGAGGTGTGGCTTCCTGGGTAGCGGAAGATATCAACAAAAAATAGAAGAGGAATTGATGAGTTTCATACAGAGTTGAACATGTATCCCCCGGGTGATACATCCATCTGAGCCAGGAGAGTGTTGTTCTAACGAGATGACTCCTCCTCCTCTGTAATGGATTTCACTCTGGAGAGACCCACGTCCCAAGATGGAACACTATTCTTTATAGAGCCCTAATGGACCCTTGTCAAAAGTAGTGCACTATATAGGGAATAGGGTGCTATTTGGGATGCAACCCCAAAGCGATCTAGCTGCATCAATTCCCTTGTTTACAGAAAATGATAACATTGTCACCTTCCTCCACCCCCAGACAGGCACAGCAGCTGATGCATTATTGCAGGAATCAATCGTCTTCTCGGCCTCACGATCCACTTCCTCGTTTGTCAACCCGAGCAAAGACCCTCTCTCTCTCTCTCGGAAAGAACTGTACAGATTGCTGTGAAAGTTTGGCAGAGAGAGGAGTAATGAGATAGATACCCATTTCATTTGGCACTCAGTTAGAACATCACTTTGTGCACACTCAGCCATCCAGGCAGTAGTGGAGAGTGTCAGACAGCCACGTACCTCAGTGTCCTTTCACCTGAACCACTCTTCTCCCTTGAAGCCTTTGCCTAAGAGCATTGCCAGAGGTTGTAGAGACAGGCTGAAGTGTCTACCAGGGGCAGAGAGAAGACATCGTAGGCAGGTTAGTGTTGTCTATCAGGGGCAGAGAGAAGACATCGTAGGCAGGTTAGTGTTGTCTATCAGGGGGAGAGAGAAGACATCGTAGGCAGGTTAGTGTTGTCTACCAGGGGGAGAGAGAAGACATCGTAGGCAGGTTAGTGTTGTCTATCAGGGGGAGAGAGAAGACATCGTAGGCAGGTTAGTGTTGTCTATCAGGGGAGAGAGAAGACATCGTAGGCAGGTTAGTGTTGTCTATCAGGGGAGAGAGGGGAGAGAAGACATCGTAGGCAGGTTAGTGTTGTCTATCAGGGGAGAGAGAAGACATCGTAGGCAGGTTAGTGTTGTCTATCAGGGGAGAGAGAGAAGACATCGTAGGCAGGTTAGTGTTGTCTACCAGGGGGAGAGAGAAAGACATCGTAGGCAGGTTAGTGTTGTCTATCAGGGGGAGAGAGAAAGACATCGTAGGCAGGTTAGTGTTGTCTACCAGGGGGAGAGAGAAGACATCATAGGCAGGTTAGTGTTGTCTATCAGGGGGAGAGAGAAGACATCGTAGGCAGGTTAGTGTTGTCTACCAGGGGGAGAGAGAAGACATCGTAGGCAGGTTAGTGTTGTCTACCAGGGGGAGAGAGAAGACATCGTAGGCAGGTTAGTGTTGTCTATCAGGGGAGAGAGAAGACATCGTAGGCAGGTTAGTGTTATCTACCAGGGGAGAGAGAAGACATCGTAGGCAGGTTAGTGTTGTCTATCAGGGGAGAGAGAAGACATCGTAGGCAGGTTAGTGTTGTCTATCAGGGGAGAGAGAAGACATCGTAGGCAGGTTAGAGTTATCTACCAGGGGAGAGAGAAAGACATCGTAGGCAGGTTAGTGTTATCTACCAGGGGAGAGAGAAAGACATCGTAGGCAGGTTAGTGTTGTCTACCAGGGGAGAGAGAAGACAGAGGCAGTGGTCAGGGGCAGAGAGAAGTTAGGAGGCAGGTTAGTGTTGTCTACCAGGGGAGAGAGAAGACATCGTAGGCAGGTTAGTGTTGTTAGAGGCAGGTTAGTGTTGTCTACCAGGGGAGAGAGAAGACATCGTAGGCAGGTTAGTGTTGTCTATCAGGGGAGAGAAAGACATTAGGCAGGTTAGTGTTGTCTACCAGGGGAGAGAGAAGACATCGTAGGCAGGTTAGTGTTGTCTATCAGGGGGAGAGAGAAGACAAGGCAGGTTAGTGTTGTCATCAGGGGAGAGAGAAGACATCGTAGGCAGGTTAGTGTTGTCTATCAGGGGGAGAGAAGACATCGAGGCAGGTTAGTGTTGTCTACAGGGGAGAGAGAAGACATAGGCAGGTTAGTGTTGTCTATCAGGGGAGAGAGAAGACATCGTAGGCAGGTTAGTGTTGTCTATCAGGGGGGAGAGAAGACATCGTAGGCAGGTTAGTGTTGTCTATCAGGGGGAGAGAGAAGACATCGTAGGCAGGTTACATCAGGGGAGAGAGAAGACGTAGGCAGGTTAGTGTTGTCTACCAGGGGGAGAGAGAAGACATCGTAGGCAGGTTAGTGTTGTCTATCAGGGGAGAGAGAAGACATCGTAGGCAGGTTAGTGTTGTCTACCAGGGGGGAGAAGAGGAAGTGTTGTCTATCAGGGGGAGAGAGAAGACATCGTAGGCAGGTTAGTGGTCTAGACATCGTAGGCAGGTTAGTGTTGTCTACCAGGGGGAGAGAGAAGACATCGTAGGCAGGGGGACCAGGGGAGAGAAAGACATCGTAGGCAGGTTAGTGTTGTCTACCAGAGACAGACAGGTTAGTGGTTAGAGGGGAGTGATCTACCAGGGGGAGAGAGAAGACATCGTAGGCAGGTTAGTGTTGTCTACCAGGGGAGAGAGAGAAGACATCGTAGGCAGGTTAGTGTTGTCTATCAGGGGAGAGAGAAGACATCGTAGGCAGGTTAGAGGTTGTCTACCAGGGGAGAGAGAGACAAGACATCGTAGGCAGGTTAGTGTTGTCTACCAGAAGACATCGTAGGCAGGGGTTGTCTACCAGAGAAAGACATCGTAGGCAGGTTAGTGTTGTCTACCAGGGGGAGAGAGAAGACATCGTAGGCATAGAGGTAGGCAGGTTAGTGTTGTCTACCAGGGGAGAGAGAAGACATCGTAGGCAGGTTAGGAGGTTAGGCAGGTTAGTGTTGTCTACCAGGGGAGAGAGAAGACATCGTAGGCAGGTTAGGTTAGAGGCAGGTTAGTGTTGTCTACCAGGGGAGAGAGAAAGACATCGTAGGCAGGTTAGTGTTGTCTACCAGGGGGAGAGAGAAGACATCGTAGGCAGGTTAGAGGTTGGTTAGTGTTGTCTACCAGGGGAGAGAGAAGACATCAGGTTAGAGGTTAGGCAGGTTAGGTTAGAGGCAGGTTAGTGTTGTCTACCAGGGGAGAGAGAAGACATCGTAGGCAGGTTAGTGTTGTCTACCAGGGGGGAGAGAGAAGACATCGTAGGCAGGTTAGTGTTGTCTATCAGGGGGAGAGAAGAAGACATAGTGTTGTCTAGGCAGCAGGTTAGTGTTGTCTACCAGGGGGAGAGAGAAGACATCGTAGCAGGTTAGAGGTTAGAGGCAGGTTAGTGTTGTCTACCAGGGGCAGAGAGAAGACATCGTAGGCAGGTTAGTGTTGTCTACCAGGGGAGAGAGAAGACATCAGGCAGGTTAGTGTTGAGAGAAGACATCGTTAGGCAGGTTAGAGGTTAGAGGCAGGTTAGTGTTGTCTACCAGGGAGAGAGAGAAGACATCGTAGGCAGGTTAGAGTTGTCTTAGACAGTAGGCAGGTTAGAGGTTAGAGCAGGTTAGTGTTGTCTACCAGGGGAGAGAGAAGACAGTAGGCAGGTTAGGCAGGTTAGAGGGTTAGAGGCAGGTTAGAGGGGTTAGAGGCAGGTTAGAGGTTAGAGGCAGGTTAGTGTTGTTAGAGGGTTAGAGGCAGGTTAGTGTTGTCTACCAGGGGGAGAGAGAAGACATCGTAGGCAGGTTAGAGGGTTAGAGGCAGGTTAGAGGGTTAGAGGCAGGTTAGTGTTGTCTACCAGGGGGAGAGAGAAGACATCGTAGGCAGGTTAGAGGTTAGAGGCAGGTTAGTGTTGTCTACCAGGGGGAGAGAGAAGACATCATAGGCAGGTTAGCACATTTAGGCAGGTTAGAGGTTAGAGGTTAGAGGCAGGTTGGAGCAGGAGAGGTTAGAGGCATCATGTTAGTGTTGTCTACCAGGGGAGAGAGAAGACATCGTAGGCAGGTTAGAGGGTTAGAGGCAGGTTAGAGGGTGCCAGAGGCAGGTTGAGGGAGGTTAGTGTTGTCTACCAGGGGAGAGAGAAGACATCGTAGGCAGGGTCAGAGGCAGGTTAGAGGGTTAGGCAGGTTAGTGTTGTCTACCAGGGGCAGAGAGAAGACATCGTAGGCAGGTTAGAGGGTTAGAGGCAGGTTAGTGGGTTAGAGGCAGGTTAGTGTTATCTACCAGGGGGAGAGAGAAGACATCGTAGGCAGGTTAGAGGTTAGAGGCAGGTTAGAGGTTAGAGGCAGGTTAGTGTTGTCTACCAGGGGGAGAGTGGAAGTTGCACATTAGAGGCTGGTTAGACCATGTGCCATGGGTATAGAGGCCATGAGGTGAGAAGCCTGGAGAGGAGAGGCCTGGAGCATCATGCTCATGTTGATTAATGGACTTCTCTCAGCCTACTGGAAGTTGGAGACTAGAGGCAGGTTAGACTGTGTGCCAGAGGCATTTGTAGAGCCAGGTTAGTGTGGTGCCTCAGGCCCAGGAACAGAGGCCTGGAGCATCATGCTCATATTGATTAATGGACCTCAGAACCTGAGTGAGAAATGATACCATGGCTCAGTGTTACTGAGCGAGCAGCACGCAGCGGCTCCACACCACAGCAACAGCTACAGCTTAGCACCACGCTGGCAGCAGGACTCACCGTTCAGCTCAGCATAACTTTATAGTTTAGCACCACGCTGGCAGCAGGACTCACCGTTCAGCTCAGCATAACTTTATAGCTTTTCTGTCATCTGGACCTTCATACCTTTAACTTCAATACACTCAATTCCAGAGGTTTATGATTATGAAATGATGGCAAGCTATTTCACAAGAATCTTATCTATGATAATGAAACCCTCTATAACTCTGGATTTCTGAGAAACTGCTGCTACTGAGGTTGATAGGCATCATGATAAACCATGTGTGTCCCAAATGGCACCCATTTCCCTTTATAGTGCACTATGTTTGGGGCTTCTGGGGGCTTCAACTTATTAGGGCATCTGCTACTGGGAAGAGGAGAGACAGAGACTGGTGATGCATGCTGGGTGAAGGAGTTGAACTGTAGTAAGGCTGCTGCTACTGGGAAGAGGAGAGACAGAGACTGGTGATGCATGCTGGGTGAAGGAGTTGAACTGTAGTAGGGCTGCTGCTACTGGGAAGAGGAGAGACTGGTGATGCATGCTGGCTGAAGGAGTTGAACTGTAGTAGGGCTGCTGCAACTGGGAAGAGGAGAGACAGAGACTGGTGATGCATGCTGGGTGAAGGAGTTGAACTGTAGTAAGGCTGCTGCTGCTGGGAAGAGGAGGGACAGAGAGAGACTGGTGATGCATGCTGGGTGAAGGAGTTGAACTGTAGTAGGGCTGCTGATACTGGGAAGAGGAGAGACTGGATGCATGCTGGGTGAAGGAGTTGAACTGTAGTAAGGCTGCTGCTACTGGGAAGAGGAGAGACTGGTGATGCATGCTGGGTGAAAAGGTTGAACTGTAGTAAGGCTGCTGCTACTGGGAAGAGGAGAGACTGGTGATGCATGCTGGGTGAATAAATTCAACTGTAGTAGGGCTGCTGCTACTGGAAGGAGGAGAGACTGGTGATGCATGCTGGGTGAAGGAGTTGAACTGTAGTAGGGCTGCTGCTACTGGGAAGAAGAGACAGAGACTGGTGATGCATGCTGGGTGAAGGAGTTGAACTGTAGTAGGGCTGCTGCTACTGGGAAGAGGAGAGTCTGGTGATGCATGCTGGGTGAAGGAGTTGAACTGTAGTAGGGCTGCTGCTACTGGGAAGAGGAGAGACAGAGACTGGTGATGCATGCTGGGTGAAGGAGTTGAACTGTAGTAGGGCTGCTGCTACTGGGAAGAGGAGAGACTGGTGATGCATGCTGGGTGAAGGAGTTGAACTGTAGTAGGGCTGCTGCTACTGGGAAGAGGAGAGACTGGTGATGCATGCTGGGTGAATGAGTTGAACTGTAGTAGGGCTGCTGCTACTGGGAAGAGGAGAGACTGGTGATGCATGCTGGGTGAATAAGTTCAACTGTAGTAGGGCTGCTGCTACTGGGAAGAGGAGAGACAGAGACTGGTGATGCATGCTGGGTGAAGGAGTTGAACTGTAGTAGGGCTGCTGCTACTGGGAAGAGGAGAGACAGAGAGAGACTGGTGATGCATGCTGGGTGAAGGAGTTGAACTGTAGTAGGGCTGCTGCTACTGGGAAGAGGAGAGACTGGTGATGCATGCTGGGTGAAGGAGTTGAACTGTAGTAGGGCTGCTGCTACTGGGAAGAGGAGAGACAGAGACTGGTGATGCATTCTGGGTGAAGGAGTTGAACTGTAGTAGGGCTGCTGCTACTGGGAAGAGGAGAGTCTGGTGATGCATTCTGGGTGAAGGAGTTGAACTGTAGTAGGGCTGCTGCTACTGGGAAGAGGAGAGTCTGGTGATGCATTCTGGGTGAAGGAGTTGAACTGTAGTAGGGCTGCTGCTACTGGGAAGAGGAGAGACAGAGACTGGTGATGCATTCTGGGTGAAGGAGTTGAACTGTAGTAGGGCTGCTGCTACTGGGAAGAGGAGAGACAGAGACTGGTGATGCATGCTGGGTGAAGGAGTTGAACTGTAGTAGGGCTGCTGCTACTGGGAAGAGGAGAGTCTGGTGATGCATGCTGGGTGAAGGAGTTGAACTGTAGTAGGGCTGCTGCTACTGGGAAGAGGAGAGACAGAGACTGGTGATGCATGCTGGGTGAAGGAGTTGAACTGTAGTAGGGCTGCTGCTACTGGGAAGAGGAGAGACTGGTGATGCATGCTGGGTGAAGGAGTTGAACTGTAGTAGGGCTGCTGCTACTGGGAAGAGGAGAGACTGGTGATGCATGCTGGGTGAAGGAGTTGAACTGTAGTAGGGCTGCTGCTACTGGGAAGAGGAGAGACAGAGACTGGTGATGCATTCTGGGTGAAGGAGTTGAACTGTAGTAGGGCTGCTGCTACTGGGAAGAGAGAGACAGAGACTGGTGATGCATTCTGGGTGAAGGAGTTGAACTGTAGTAGGGCTGCTGCTACTGGGAAGAGGAGAGACTGGTGATGCATGCTGGGTGAATAAGTTCAACTGTAGTAGGGCTGCTGCTACTGGGAAGAGGAGAGACAGAGACTGGTGATGCATGCTGGGTGAAGGAGTTGAACTGTAGTAGGGCTGCTGCACTGGGAAGAGGAGAGTCTGGTGATGCATTCTGGGTGAAGGAGTTGAACTGTAGTAGGGCTGCTGCTACTGGGGAAGGAGAGTCTGGTGATGCATGCTGGGTGAAGGAGTTGAACTGTAGTAGGGCTGCTGCTACTGGGAAGGGAAGAGGAGAGACTGGTGATGCATGCTGGGTGAAGGAGTTGAACTGTAGTAGGGCTGCTGCTACTGGGAAGAGGAGAGACTGGTGATGCATGCTGGGTGAAGGAGTTGAACTGTAGTAGGGCTGCTGCTACTGGGAAGAGGAGAGACAGAGAGAGACTGGTGATGCATGCTGGGTGAAGGAGTTGAACTGTAGTAGGGCTGCTGCTACTGGGAAGAGGAGAGACTGGTGATGCATGCTGGGTGAAGGAGTTGAACTGTAGTAGGGCTGCTGCTACTGGGAAGAGGAGAGACTGGTGATGCATGCTGGGTGAAGGAGTTGAACTGTAGTAGGGCTGCTGCTACTGGGAAGAGGAGAGACTGGTGATGCATGCTGGGTGAAGGAGTTGAACTGTAGTAGGGCTGCTGCTACTGGGAAGAGAGAGAGACTGGTTATGCATGCTGGGTGAAGGAGTTGAACTGTAGTAGGGCTGCTGCTACTGGGAAGAGGAGAGTCTGGTGATGCATGCTGGGTGAAGGAGTTGAACTGTAGTAGGGCTGCTGCTACTGGGAAGAGGAGAGACAGAGACTGGTGATGCATGCTGGGTGAAGGAGTTGAACTGTAGTAGGGCTGCTGCTACTGGGAAGAGGAGAGTCTGGTGATGCATTCTGGGTGAAGGAGTTGAACTGTAGTAGGGCTGCTGCTACTGGGAAGAGGAGAGAGAGAGACTGGTGATGCATGCTGGGTGAAGGAGTTGAACTGTAGTAGGGCTGCTGCTACTGGGAAGAGGAGAGACTGGTGATGCATGCTGGGTGAAGAGTTGAACTGTAGTAGGGCTGCTGCTACTGGGAAGAGGAGAGACTGGTGATGCATGCTGGGTGAAGGAGTTGAACTGTAGTAGGGCTGCTGCTACTGGGAAGAGGAGAGACTGGTGATGCATGCTGGGTGAAGGAGTTGAACTGTAGTAGGGCTGCTGCTGCACTGGGAAGAGTTGAACTGTAGTAGGGCTGCTGAGAGACTGGTGATGCATGCTGGGTGAAGGAGTTGAACTGTAGTAGGGCTGCTGCTACTGGGAAGAGGAGAGACAGAGAGAGACTGGTGATGCATGCTGGGTGAAGGAGTTGAACTGTAGTAGGGCTGCTGCTACTGGGAAGAGGAGAGACTGGTGATGCATGCTGGGTGAAGGAGTTGAACTGTAGTAGGGCTGCTGCTACTGGGGAAGAGGAGAGACAGAGACTGGTGATGCATTCTGGGTGAAGGAGTTGAACTGTAGTAGGGCTGCTGCTACTGGGAAGAGGAGAGTCTGGTGATGCATTCTGGGTGAAGGAGTTGAACTGTAGTAGGGCTGCTGCTACTGGGAAGAGGAGAGTCTGGTGATGCATTCTGGGTGAAGGAGTTGAACTGTAGTAGGGCTGCTGCTACTGGGAAGAGGAGAGACAGAGACTGGTGATGCATTCTGGGTGAAGGAGTTGAACTGTAGTAGGGCTGCTGCTACTGGGAAGAGGAGAGACTGGTGATGCATGCTGGGTGAATAAGTTGAACTGTAGTAGGGCTGCTGCTACTGGGAAGAGGAGAGACAGAGACTGGTGATGCATGCTGGGTGAAGGAGTTGAACTGTAGTAGGGCTGCTGCTACTGGGAAGAGGAGAGACTGGTGATGCATGCTGGGTGAAGGAGTTGAACTGTAGTAGGGCTGCTGCTACTGGGAAGAGACAGAGAGACTGGTGATGCATGCTGGGTGAAGGAGTTGAAAGGAGTTGAACTGAGTAGGGCTGCTGCTACTGGGAAGTAGGGCTGCTGCTACTGGGAAGAGGAGACTGGTGATGCATGCTGGGTGAAGGAGTTGAACTGTAGTAGGGCTGCTGCTACTGGGAAGAGGAGAGTCTGGTGATGCATGCTGGGTGAAGGAGTTGAACTGTAGTAGGGCTGCTGCTACTGGGAAGAGGAGAGACTGGTGATGCATGCTGGGTGAATGAGTTGAACTGTAGTAGGGCTGCTGCTACTGGGAAGAGGAGAGACTGGTGATGCATGCTGGGTGAATAAGTTCAACTGTAGTAGGGCTGCTGCTACTGGGAAGAGGAGAGACAGAGACTGGTGATGCATGCTGGGTGAAGGAGTTGAACTGTAGTAGGGCTGCTGCTACTGGGAGAGGAGAGACTGGTGATGCATGCTGGGTGAAGGAGTTGAACTGTAGTAGGGCTGCTGCTACTGGGAAGAGGAGAGACTGGTGATGCATGCTGGGTGAAGGAGTTGAACTGTAGTAGGGCTGCTGCTACTGGGAAGAGGAGAGTCTGGTGATGCATGCTGGGTGAAGGAGTTGAACTGTAGTAGGGCTGCTGCTACTGGGAAGAGGAGAGACAGACTGGTGATGCATGCTGGGTGAAGGAGTTGAACTGTAGTAGGGCTGCTGCTACTGGGAAGAGGAGAGACTGGTGATGCATGCTGGGTGAAGGAGTTGAACTGTAGTAGGGCTGCTGCTACTGGGAAGAGGAGAGACTGGTGATGCATGCTGGGTGAAGGAGTTGAACTGTAGTAGGGCTGCTGCTACTGGGAAGAGGAGAGACTGGTGATGCATGCTGGGTGAAGGAGTTGAACTGTAGTAGGGCTGCTGCTACTGGGAAGAGGAGAGACTGGTGATGCATGCTGGGTGAAGGAGTTGAACTGTAGTAGGGCTGCTGCTACTGGGAAGAGGAGAGACTGGTGATGCATGCTGGGTGAATAAGTTGAACTGTAGTAGGGCTGCTGCTACTGGGAAGGAGGAGAGACTGGTGATGCATGCTGGGTGAAGGAGTTGAACTGTAGTAGGGCTGCTGCTACTGGGAAGAGGAGAGACAGAGACTGGTGATGCATGCTGGGTGAAGGAGTTGAACTGTAGTAGGGCTGCTGCTACTGGGAAGAGGAGAGTCTGGTGATGCATGCTGGGTGAAGGAGTTGAACTGTAGTAGGGCTGCTGCTACTGGGAAGAGGAGAGACAGAGACTGGTGATGCATGCTGGGTGAAGGAGTTGAACTGTAGTAGGGCTGCTGCTACTGGGAAGAGGAGAGTCTGGTGATGCATGCTGGGTGAAGGAGTTGAACTGTAGTAGGGCTGCTGCTACTGGGAAGAGGAGAGACTGGTGATGCATGCTGGGTGAATGAGTTGAACTGTAGTAGGGCTGCTGCTACTGGGAAGAGGAGAGACTGGTGATGCATGCTGGGTGAAGGAGTTGAACTGTAGTAGGGCTGCTGCTACTGGGAAGAGGAGAGACAGAGACTGGTGATGCATGCTGGGTGAAGGAGTTGAACTGTAGTAGGGCTGCTGCTACTGGGAAGAGGAGAGACAGAGAGAGACTGGTGATGCATGCTGGGTGAAGGAGTTGAACTGTAGTAGGGCTGCTGCTACTGGGAAGAGGAGAGACTGGTGATGCATGCTGGGTGAAGGAGTTGAACTGTAGTAGGGCTGCTGCTACTGGGAAGAGGAGAGACAGAGACTGGTGATGCATTCTGGGTGAAGGAGTTGAACTGTAGTAGGGCTGCTGCTACTGGGAAGAGGAGAGTCTGGTGATGCATTCTGGGTGAAGGAGTTGAACTGTAGTAGGGCTGCTGCTACTGGGAAGAGGAGAGTCTGGTGATGCATTCTGGGTGAAGGAGTTGAACTGTAGTAGGGCTGCTGCTACTGGGAAGAGGAGAGACAGAGACTGGTGATGCATGCTGGGTGAAGGAGTTGAACTGTAGTAGGGCTGCTGCTACTGGGAAGAGGAGAGACAGAGACTGGTGATGCATGCTGGGTGAAGGAGTTGAACTGTAGTAGGGCTGCTGCTACTGGGAAGAGGAGAGTCTGGTGATGCATGCTGGGTGAAGGAGTTGAACTGTAGTAGGGCTGCTGCTACTGGGAAGAGGAGAGACAGAGACTGGTGATGCATGAACTGGGTGAAGGAGACTTGATGCACTGGGTGAAGGAGTTGAACTGTAGTAGGGCTGCTGCTACTGGGAAGAGGAGAGACTGGTGATGCATGCTGGGTGAAGGAGTTGAACTGTAGTAGGGCTGCTGCTACTGGGAAGAGGAGAGACTGGTGATGCATGCTGGGTGAAGGAGTTGAACTGTAGTAGGGCTGCTGCTACTGGGAAGAGGAGAGACAGAGACTGGTGATGCATGCTGGGTGAAGGAGTTGAACTGTAGTAGGGCTGCTGCTACTGGGAAGAGGAGAGACAGAGACTGGTGATGCATTCTGGGTGAAGGAGTTGAACTGTAGTAGGGCTGCTGCTACTGGGAAGAGGAGAGACTGGTGATGCATGCTGGGTGAATAAGTTGAACTGTAGTAGGGCTGCTGCTACTGGGAAGAGGAGAGACAGAGACTGGTGATGCATGCTGGGTGAAGGAGTTGAACTGTAGTAGGGCTGCTGCTACTGGGAAGAGGAGAGTCTGGTGATGCATTCTGGGTGAAGGAGTTGAACTGTAGTAGGGCTGCTGCTACTGGGAAGAGGAGAGACTGGTGATGCATGCTGGGTGAAGGAGTTGAACTGTAGTAGGGCTGCTGCTACTGGGAAGAGGAGAGACTGGTGATGCATGCTGGGTGAAGGAGTTGAACTGTAGTAGGGCTGCTGCTACTGGGAAGAGGAGAGACTGGTGATGCATGCTGGGTGAAGGAGTTGAACTGTAGTAGGGCTGCTGCTACTGGGAAGAGGAGCTACTGGGAAGAGGAGAGGTGATGCATGCTGGGTGAAGGAGTTGAACTGTAGTAGGGCTGCTGCTACTGGGAAGAGGAGAGACTGGTGATGCATGCTGGGTGAAGGAGTTGAACTGTAGTAGGGCTGCTGCTGGGAACTGGGAAGACTGGTGATGCATGCTGGGTGAAGGAGTTGAACTGAGTAGGGCTGCTGCTACTGGGAAGAGGAGAGACTGGTGATGCATGCTGGGTGAAGGAGTTGAACTGTAGTAGGGCTGCTGCTACTGGGAAGAGGAGAGACTGGTGATGCATGCTGGGTGAAGGAGTTGAACTGTAGTAGGGCTGCTGCTACTGGGAAGAGAGAGACTGGTGATGCATGCTGGGTGAAGGAGTTGAACTGTAGTAGGGCTGCTGCTACTGGGAAGAGGAGAGTCTGGTGATGCATGCTGGGTGAAGGAGTTGAACTGTAGTAGGGCTGCTGCTACTGGGAAGAGGAGAGACAGAGACTGGTGATGCATGCTGGGTGAAGGAGTTGAACTGTAGTAGGGCTGCTGCTACTGGGAAGAGGAGAGTCTGGTGATGCATTCTGGGTGAAGGAGTTGAACTGTAGTAGGGCTGCTGCTACTGGGAAGAGGAGAGACAGAGAGAGACTGGTGATGCATGCTGGGTGAAGGAGTTGAACTGTAGTAGGGCTGCTGCTACTGGGAAGAGGAGAGACTGGTGATGCATGCTGGGTGAAGGAGTTGAACTGTAGTAGGGCTGCTGCTACTGGGAAGAGGAGAGACTGGTGATGCATGCTGGGTGAAGGAGTTGAACTGTAGTAGGGCTGCTGCTACTGGGAAGAGGAGAGACTGGTGATGCATGCTGGGTGAAGGAGTTGAACTGTAGTAGGGCTGCTGCTACTGGGAAGAGGAGAGACTGGTGATGCATGCTGGGTGAAGGAGTTGAACTGTAGTAGGGCTGCTGCTACTGGGAAGAGGAGAGACAGAGAGACTGGTGATGCATGCTGGGTGAAGGAGTTGAACTGTAGTAGGGCTGCTGCTACTGGGAAGAGGAGAGACTGGTGATGCATGCTGGGTGAAGGAGTTGAACTGTAGTAGGGCTGCTGCTACTGGGAAGAGGAGAGACAGAGACTGGTGATGCATTCTGGGTGAAGGAGTTGAACTGTAGTAGGGCTGCTGCTACTGGGAAGAGGAGAGTCTGGTGATGCATTCTGGGTGAAGGAGTTGAACTGTAGTAGGGCTGCTGCTACTGGGAAGAGGAGAGTCTGGTGATGCATTCTGGGTGAAGGAGTTGAACTGTAGTAGGCTGCTGCTACTGGGAAGAGGAGAGACAGAGACTGGTGATGCATTCTGGGTGAAGGAGTTGAACTGTAGTAGGGCTGCTGCTACTGGGAAGAGGAGAGACTGGTGATGCATGCTGGGTGAATAAGTTCAACTGTAGTAGGGCTGCTGCTACTGGGAAGAGGAGAGACAGAGACTGGTGATGCATGCTGGGTGAAGGAGTTGAACTGTAGTAGGGCTGCTGCTACTGGGAAGAGGAGAGTCTGGTGATGCATTCTGGGTGAAGGAGTTGAACTGTAGTAGGGCTGCTGCTACTGGGAAAGGAGAGACAGAGAGAGACTGGTGATGCATGCTGGGTGAAGGAGTTGAACTGTAGTAGGGCTGCTGCTACTGGGAAGAGGAGAGACTGGTGATGCATGCTGGGTGAAGGAGTTGAACTGTAGTAGGGCTGCTGCTACTGGGAAGAGGAGAGACTGGTGATGCATGCTGGGTGAAGGAGTTGAACTGTAGTAGGGCTGCTGCTACTGGGAAGAGGAGAGTCTGGTGATGCATGCTGGGTGAAGGAGTTGAACTGTAGTAGGCTGCTGCTACTGAGACTGGTGATGCATGCTGGGGAAGAGTTGAACTGTAGTAGGGCTGCTGCTACTGGGAAGAGGAGAGACTGGTGATACATGCTGGGTGAATAAGTTCAACTGTAGTAGGGCTGCTGCTACTGGGAAGAGGAGAGACTGGTGAGCATGCTGGTGATGCATGCTGGAAGTGAAGGAGTTGATGCACTGTGAAGGAGTTGAACTGTAGTAGGTCTGCTGCTACTGGGAAGAGGAGAGACTGGTGATGCATGCTGGGTGAAGGAGTTGAACTGTAGTAGGGCTGCTGCTACTGGGAAGAGGAAGAGGACTGGTGAGACTGGTGATGCATGCTGGGTGAAGGAGTTGAACTGTAGTAGGGCTGCTGCTACTGGGAAGAGGAGAGTCTGGTGATGCATTCTGGGTGAAGGAGTTGAACTGTAGTAGGGCTGCTGCTACTGGGAAGAGGAGAGACAGAGAGAGACTGGTGATGCATGCTGGGTGAAGGAGTTGAACTGTAGTAGGGCTGCTGCTACTGGGAAGAGGAGAGACTGGTGATGCATGCTGGGTGAAGGAGTTGAACTGTAGTAGGGCTGCTGCTACTGGGAAGAGGAGAGACTGGTGATGCATGCTGGGTGAAGGAGTTGAACTGTAGTAGGGCTGCTGCTACTGGGAAGAGGAGAGACTGGTGATGCATGCTGGGTGAAGGAGTTGAACTGTAGTAGGGCTGCTGCTACTGGGAAGAGGAGAGACTGGTGATGCATGCTGGGTGAAGGAGTTGAACTGTAGTAGGGCTGCTGCTACTGGGAAGACAGAGAGAGACTGGTGATGCATGCTGGGTGAAGGAGTTGAACTGTAGTAGGGCTGCTGCTACTGGGAAGAGGAGAGACTGGTGATGCATGCTGGGTGAAGGAGTTGAACTGTAGTAGGGCTGCTGCTACTGGGAAGAGGAGAGACAGAGACTGGTGATGCATTCTGGGTGAAGGAGTTGAACTGTAGTAGGGCTGCTGCTACTGGGAAGAGGAGAGTCTGGTGATGCATTCTGGGTGAAGGAGTTGAACTGTAGTAGGGCTGCTGCTACTGGGAAGAGGAGAGTCTGGTGATGCATTCTGGGTGAAGGAGTTGAACTGTAGTAGTGCTGCTGCTACTGGGAAGAGGAGAGACAGAGACTGGTGATGCATTCTGGGTGAAGGAGTTGAACTGTAGTAGGGCTGCTGCTACTGGGAAGAGGAGAGACTGGTGATGCATGCTGGGTGAATAAGTTCAACTGTAGTAGGGCTGCTGCTACTGGGAAGAGGAGAGACAGAGACTGGTGATGCATGCTGGGTGAAGGAGTTGAACTGTAGTAGGGCTGCTGCTACTGGGAAGAGGAGAGACAGAGACTGGTGATGCATGCTGGGTGAAGGAGTTGAACTGTAGTAGGGCTGCTGCTACTGGGAAGAGGAGAGTCTGGTGATGCATGCTGGGTGAAGGAGTTGAACTGTAGTAGGGCTGCTGCTACTGGGAAGAGGAGAGACTGGTGATGCATTCTGGGTGAAGGAGTTGAACTGTAGTAGGGCTGCTGCTACTGGGAAGAGGAGAGACTGGTGATGCATGCTGGCTGAAGGAGTTGAACTGTAGTAGGGCTGCTGCTACTGGGAAGAGGAGAGACAGAGACTGGTGATGCATGCTGGGTGAAGGAGTTGAACTGTAGTAGGGCTGCTGCTACTGGGAAGAGGAGAGACAGAGACTGGTGATGCATTCTGGGTGAAGGAGTTGAACTGTAGTAGGGCTGCTGCTACTGGGAAGAGGAGAGTCTGGTGATGCATTCTGGGTGAAGGAGTTGAACTGTAGTAGGGCTGCTGCTACTGGGAAGAGGAGAGTCTGGTGATGCATTCTGGGTGAAGGAGTTGAACTGTAGTAGTGCTGCTGCTACTGGGAAGAGGAGAGACAGAGACTGGTGATGCATTCTGGGTGAAGGAGTTGAACTGTAGTAGGGCTGCTGCTACTGGGAAGAGGAGAGACTGGTGATGCATGCTGGTTGAATAAGTTCAACTGTAGTAGGGCTGCTGCTACTGGGAAGAGGAGAGACTGGTGATGCATGCTGGGTGAAGGAGTTGAACTGTAGTAGGGCTGCTGCTACTGGGAAGAGGAGAGACTGGTGATGCATGCTGGGTGAAGGAGTTGAACTGTAGTAGGGCTGCTGCTACTGGGAAGAGGAGAGACTGGTGATGCATGCTGGGTGAAGGAGTTGAACTGTAGTAGGGCTGCTGGTACTGGGAAGAGGAGAGACAGAGACTGGTGATGCATTCTGGGTGAATGAGTTGAACTGTAGTAGGGCTGCTGCTACTGGGAAGAGGAGAGACTGGTGATGCATTCTGGTTTAATGAGTTGAACTGTAGTAGGGCTGCTGCTACTGGGAAGAGGAGAGACTGGTGATGCAGGATACATTCATTGCACAAAGTATTTGTTTGACTGCCCCTGTTCTCATTTAACACTGTGTTATGCATGAAGATGAGCAATGTCCCTAACAAATGCTATTTCATATGTATGTATGAATGACTATGGTTATATCCTCTGAGACACAGAGAGAGGACTTGCTGTCATGTCCTCTTGGGTTCACCTCCTGAAAATTCTCCTGTTTGGAACACAGTGTGAACCAAGACAAGATAAGATAGATGCTATTTCAGAATCATATTAGCCTTTAAATGATTGTAATAATTTTTATCAAAAAGCCATGAGTCGGTTGTGGATAATGTGCTCGTCTAATGTATAATTTGTGTTGTGATAATGTATGTGTTTGATGCTACATGGAATCAGTATCGGGGAAGTCATTTCTTCAGCAGGTGTGCCAGCCTCAGGTGTAGATAACATTCCATTACAGGAACAAGACCTTTCCAGAAAGATTTGTTCAATAACTGTTTTTTAAAACATATGTTTGAAATTTGTATTCTACCCTTCATGTCCTCTCACTACCTCTTTCCATCGCTCTCTTTTTTTGTCTCCCTCAGTCTTTATCTCTCTATCTAGATTTCTCTTCCTCCGTCTCTCTCAACAGGTCTCCATTTACACCTCACATCTCTCTCTCTGTCTCTCTCTGTCTATTTCTCTGTCTATCTCTCTCTCTCTCTCTGTCTTCATGTCTCACATCTCTATATCGCTGCAACACGGTGAGATGGAAATTGAGTGGGAGGTAGGAGGGCAGGGGAGCCAGTTAAGATGTTAGAGTCTGGAAGTGGACCTCCCCCCAAAAAACAGCAATTTACGCCTCTCTCTTTTCTCTCTCTCTATCTCAAGAATAGTATTGTTAAAATATGTTATTTGTTTTGGGGTCCACTTCCAGACTCTAACATCTTACCTGGCTGTGTTGGAGTGACATAGAGATGTGAGACAGAGAGACAGAGAGAGAGAGAGAGAGACCTCATCACCCCTCTCAGGTCTGTAGTTCCAGCACCTCATCATCCCTCTCCGGTCTGTAGTTCCAACACCTCATCATCCCTCTCAGGTCTGTAGATCCAACACCTCATCACCCCTCTCAGGTCTGTAGTTCCAACACCTCATCACCCCTCTCAGGTCTGTAGTTCCAACACCTCATCACCCCTCTCAGGTCTGTAGTTCCAACACATCATCACCCCTCTCAGGTCTGTAGTTCCAGCACCTCATCACACCTCTCAGGTCTGTAGTTCCAGCACCTCATCACCCCTCTCAGGTCTGTAATTCCAACACATCATCACCCCTCTCAGGTCTGTAATTCCAACACCTCATCACACCTCTCAGGTCTGTAGTTCCAGCACCTCATCACCCCTCTCAGGTCTGTAGTTCCAACACCTCATCATCCCTCTCAGGTCTGTAGTTCCAACACCTTACAGCAATAATGACAGGCCTCTAACACCATATAACATAACTGCAGAACATGCCCCGGTAGATAGGGCAGCCGTGCTTGTAGTTCCTAGGCAACTTTACAGTATTTAGTTTTTTTTATGTGTTATTCACAAGCATTTCATTTTCACAACTACAGAACATCATCCCTCTCAGGTCTCTAACACCATACAGCAATAACTACAGAACATCATCCCTCTCAGGTCTCTAACACCGTACAGCAATAACTACAGAATATCATCCCTCTCAGGTCTCCAACACCATACAACAATAACTACAGAACATCATCCCTCTCAGGTCTCTAACACCATACAACAATAACTACAGAATATCATCCCTCTCAGGTCTCCAACACCATACAACAATAACTACAGAACATCATCCCTCTCAGGTCTCTAACACCGTACAGCAATAACTACAGAATATCATCCCTCTCAGGTCTCCAACACCGTACAGCAATAACTACAGAACATCATCCCTCTCAGGTCTCCAACACCGTACAGCAATAACTACAGAACATCATCCCTCTCAGGTCTCCAACACCGTACAGCAATAACTACAGAACATCATCCCTCTCAGGTCTCTAACACCATACAGCAATAACTACAGAACATCATCCCTCTCAGGTCTGTTGTCCCAACACCCTACAACAGTGAAGACAGACATTACATCACTGTGAGAGAGTAGAGCTTTAGGGCAGCTGTCCCGTCCAGACTGTCAGACGTAGCTCATCTCATTATGCTGTGTTCTGTGGTTCAGGTTGAACCAGCTTGGTTCCAGAAAGACCAGGTCACATCTAAACTGACAGGTCCATGGAGGTGGTGACAGCTGGACAGGAAACAGATGGATAGGAAACAGATGGGATTGAAACTGGGGGAAGACATTTTGAGGTGAACACATTTCGGCCGTCTGAAAGTAATGAGAAATGAATGAGGATATAATAGTAAACTAGCAGTTTTTCTATTGGTAATAATTCAACATAATGATAGCAGTGATTTTAGACCAATTTTAGATTTTTTTTTTGGTGTGATGAGGTTGGATAAGAATCCATGCAGGGTGACAAGGTGACGCTATTATGTGGAAGATATTGATGTGGAAGGACACAAATCGTCCAATAAAAATGTAATAAGCTCTGCCCCAAACAACCCATTAGTCGATCAATGATTAAACACGCAATTGTATGACGCATGAATCTGTTGGACTGCTCAACACCACCTGTATATTAGGTGGGAGTCATGAGAACGGTACACCACCTGTATATTAGGTGGGAGTCATGAGAACGGTACACCACCTGTATATTAGGTGGGAGTCATGAGAACGGTACGGTACACCACCTGTATATTAGGTGGGAGTCATGAGAACGGTACACCACCTGTATATTAGGTGGGAGTCATGAGAACGGTACACCACCTGTATATTAGGTGGGAGTCATGAGAACGGTACACCACCTGTATATTAGGTGGGAGTCATGAGAACGGTACACCACCTGTATATTAGATGGGAGTCATGAGAACGGTACGGTACACCACCTGTATATTAGGTGGGAGTCATGAGAACGGTACGGTACACCACCTGTATATTAGGTGGGAGTCATGAGAAACGGTACACCACCTGTATATTAGGTGGGAGTCATGAGAACGGACGGTACACCACCTGTATATTAGGTGGGAGTCATGAGAACGGTACACCACCTGTATATTAGGTGGGAGTCATGATAACGGTACGGTACACCACCTGTATATTAGGTGGGAGTCATGAGAATGGTACACCACCTGTATATTAGGTGGGAGTCATGAGAATGGTACACCACCTGTATATTAGGTGGGAGTCATGAGAACGGTACACCACCTGTATATTAGGTGGGAGTCATGAGAACGGTACGGTACACCACCTGTATATTAGGTGGGAGTCATGAGAACGGTACGGTACACCACCTGTATATTAGGTGGGAGTCATGAGAACGGTACACCACCTGTATATTAGGTGGGAGTCATGAGAACGGTACACCACCTGTATATTAGGTGGGAGTCATGTACACCACCTGTATATTAGGTGGGAGTCACGGTACACCACCTGTATATTTAGGTGGAGTCACCACCTGATTAGGTGGGAGTCAACGGTACACCACCTGTATATTAGGTGGGAGTCATGAGAACGGTACACCACCTGTATATTAGGTGGGAGTCATGAGAATTAGGTGGGAGGTACACCACCTGTATATTAGGTGGGAGTCATGAGAACGGTACACCACCTGTATATTAGGTGGGAGTCATGAGAAGAACGGTACACCACCTGTATATTAGGTGGGAGTCATGAGAAGAACGGTACACCACCTGTATATTAGGTGGGAGTCATGAGAACGGTACACCACCTGTATATTAGGTGGGAGTCATGAGAACGGTACACCACCTGTATATTAGGTGGGAGTCATGAGAACGGTACACCACCTGTATATTAGGTACACCACCTGTATATTAGGTGGGAGTCATGACGGTACACCACCTGTATATTAACGGTACACCACCTGTATATTAGGTGGGAGTCATGAGAACGGTACACCACCTGTATATTAGGTGGGAGGGAGTCATGAGACGGTACGGTACACCACCTGTATATTAGGTGGGAGTCATGAGAACGGTACACCACCTGTATATTAGGTGGGAGTCATGATAACGGTACGGTACACCACCTGTATATTAGGTGGGAGTCATGAGAACGGTACACCACCTGTATATTAGGTGGGAGTCATGAGAAACGGTACACCACCTGTATATTAGGTGGGAGTCATGAGAACGGTACACCACCTGTATATTAGGTGGGAGTCATGAACGGAACGGTACACCACCTGTATATTAGGTGGGAGTCATGAGAACGGTACACCACCTGTATATTAGGTGGGAGTCATGAGAACGGTACACCACCTGTATATTAGGTGGGAGTCATGAGAATGGTACGGTACACCACCTGTATATTAGGTGGGAGTCATGAGAACCTGTATATTACGGTACACCACCTGTATATTAGGTGGGAGTCATGAGAACGGTACACCACCTGTATATTAGGTGGGGGAGTCATGAGGTGGAAGTCATGAGAACGGTACACCACCTGTATATTAGGTGGGAGTCATGAGAACGGTACACCACCTGTATATTAGGTGGGAGTCATGAGAACGGTACACCACCTGTATATTAGGTGGGAGTCATGAGAATGGTACGGTACACCACCTGTATATTAGGTGGGAGTCATGAGAACGGTACGGTACACCACCTGTATATTAGGTGGGAGTCATGAGAACGGTACACCACCTGTATATTAGGTGGGAGTCATGGAAGTACACCACCTGTATATTAGGTGGGAGTCATGAGAACGGTACACCACCTGTATATTAGGTGGGAGTCATGAGAATACACCACCTGTATATTAGGTGGGAGTCATGACGGTACACCACCTGTATATTAGGTGGGAGTCATGAGAACGGTACACCACCTGTATATTAGGTGGGAGTCATGAGAACGGTACACCACCTGTATATTAGGTGGGAGTCATGAGAACGGTACACCACCTGTATATTAGGTGGGAGTCATGAGAACGGTACACCACCTGTATATTAGGTGGGAGTCATGAGGTACGGTACACCACCTGTATATTAGGTGGGAGTCATGAGAACGGTACACCACCTGTATATTAGGTGGGAGTCATGACACCAGAACGGTACACCACCTGTATATTAGGTGGGAGTCATGAGAACGGTACACCACCTGTATATTAGGTGGGAGTCACCACCACCTGTATATTAGGTGGGAGTCATGAGAACGGTACACCACCTGTATATTAGGTGGGAGTCATGATAACGGTACGGTACACCACCTGTATATTAGGTGGGAGTCATGAGAACGGTACACCACCTGTATATTAGGTGGGAGTCATGAGAACGGTACACCACCTGTATATTAGGTGGGAGTCATGAGAACGGTACACCACCTGTATATTAGGTGGGAGTCATGGGAACGGTACGGTACACCACCTGTATATTAGGTGGGAGTCATGAGAACGGTACACCACCTGTATATTAGGTGGGAGTCATGAGAATGGTACACCACCTGTATATTAGGTGGGAGTCATGAGAACGGTACACCACCTGTATATTAGGTGGGAGTCATGAGAATGGTACACCACCTGTATATTAGGTGGGAGTCATGAGAACGGTACACCACCTGTATATTAGGTGGGAGTCATGAGAACGGTACACCACCTGTATATTAGGTGGGAGTCATGAGAACGGTACACCACCTGTATATTAGGTGGGAGTCATGAGAACGGTACACCACCTGTATATTAGGTGGGAGTCATGAGAACGGTACACCACCTGTATATTAGGTGGGAGTCATGAGAACGGTACACCACCTGTATATTAGGTGGGAGTCATGAGTCAACGGTACACCACCTGTATATTAGGTGGGAGTCATGAGAACGGTACACCACCTGTATATTAGGTGGGAGTCATGAACGGTACACCACCTGTATATTAGGTGGGAGTCATGAGAACGGTACACCACCTGTATATTAGGTGGGAGTCATGGGAACGGTACACCACCTGTATATTAGGTGGGAGTCATGAGTACACCACCTGTATATTAGGTGGGAGTCACCACCTGTATATTAGGTGGGAGTCATGAGAACGGTACACCACCTGTATATTAGGTGGGAGTCATGAGAACGGTACACCACCTGTATATTAGGTGGGAGTCATGAGAACGGTACACCACCTGTATATTAGGTGGGAGTCATGAGAACGGTACACCACCTGTATATTAGGTGGGAGTCATGGGAACGGGCTACTGCTGTAACCTACAGTATGATTGACAGCACCAGACCATACCTACTAAATAACAGATTTCTCTCTTGCTCCCTGTCTCTTTCCAGAACCACCCGCTGTACATAAGAGAATCACAGTGCAGGAGAGGTGAGAGGAATGCATTCAGTCAAGGAGAGATAACCGAGGAGGAAGATGGAAGATAGCGAGGTTAATAAAATATAAATCAGTACATCTTCCATTTTGTTCTTCTTTATTGGACGTTGTAAGGACTGGTCTTCGGTCCAAGGGGCCCCTCCTGATGTTATTTCATGTGTGTGTGTGGGAGTACATCCTTCTGGAAATGCCCCGTGAGAGGTCAGACATCAATCTACAGTTTGTTCCTTTCATGAAGGACTGGTCTTTGATTTAGGAAACTGCTTAAAATTGTCAACAGAAAGTATTTTTTGGGGAGGGACAGAAAACAGTATTTGTCCAGGCGGTACACTTGGTAGTTCTTTATTAAGTAATACATTACACAATGTCAACATCGAAATGGTGTGTGGTCATCACTACAACAAAGTGCTGTGTTCCAAATTGCATCCGACTATCTATATAGTGTACAACTTTAGGCCAGGATGCATAGGCCTCTGGTCTGAAGTAGTGCACTGCACAGGGAATAGGGTGCCATTGGGAACGCAGACTGAACCGTACCGATAGTTTCTTCCCCAGCTACGACACCTACAGTATACAAAGTATTTTCTGAGCACAATAAATGATCATCCCAATAGACATCATGAAGACAATATATAAAAACACCCTACAAAACAACAAATGAATCATTAAAAAAAAACACCTCTTTTCTGGCGTATTGGACTGTCAAGGAGCACAAGAGCATTGCTGAAAAATACTTTCTACAGATAAAAAGACAAAGTTTGGAAGAGGACAGATTCACCTCAGCAGTGAAGAATAGGCCAACATGGTACGGTAGTCCAGTCTATGAATGGCACAGTTCTGTATCGGACTCAACGCACTTGGTTTTTAGACACTTGAGAACGATGAAAAGACACACGTACTGTATATACAGGAGAGAGACATTCTGTATATACAGGAGAGAGACATTCTGCATATACAGGAGAGAGAGACATTCTGCATATACAGGAGAGAGAGACATTCTGCATATACAGGAGAGAGAGACATTCTGCATATACAGGAGAGAGAGACATTCTGTATATACAGGAGAGAGAGACATTCTGTATATACAGGAGAGAGAGACATTCTGTATATACAGGAGAGAGAGACATTCACTGTATATACAGGAGAGAGAGACATTCTGTATATACAGGAGAGAGAGACATTCTGTATATACAGGAGAGAGAGACATTCTGTATATACAGGAGAGAGAGACATTCTGTATATACAGGAGAGAGACATTCTGTATATACAGGAGAGAGACATTCTGTATATACAGGAGAGAGACATTCTGTATATACAGGAGAGAGACATTCTGTATATACAGGAGAGAGACATTCTGTATATACAGGAGAGAGAGAGGCTGTATAGCCTGTATCCTCACAACCTGCCTGGCACCCTATTCCCTATGGACACTATTCCCCCTGGTCAGCAGTAGTGCACTATGAAGGGAATAGGGTGCCATCTGGGACACTCAGAGATGGAATGATTTTCTGAGGACACGGACATCCTACCACCATGACTGGTTTGTCACAAAGGTTGGTTTCTGCATGCTCAGTTTATCATCTTGTGGGTTCCTCCTCTTATCAGAAGTAGTGCACTATGAACAGAATGGAGGTGCCATCTGGGACACAACCTATGAGCCCTTTTCCCATCCAAGCCACTGTGTTAGGATAAGGATGAAGTAGTGCACTATGAACAGAATGGAGGTGCCATCTGGGACACAGCCTATGAGCCCTTTTCCCATCCAAGCCACTGTGTTAGGATAAGGATGAAGTAGTGCACTATGAACAGAATAGAGGTGCCATCTGGGACACAGCCTATGAGCCCTTTTCCCATCCAAGCCACTGTGTTAGGATAAGGATGAAGTAGTGCACTATGAACAGAATAGAGGTGCCATCTGGGACACAGCCTATGAGCCCTTTTCCCATCCAAGCCACTGTGTTAGGATAAGGATGAAGTAGTGCACTATGAACAGAATAGAGGTGCCATCTGGGACACAGCCTATGAGCCCTTTTCCCATCCAAGCCACTGTTAGGATAAGGATGATCCGGTTTCATACCTGGTACATTCTGGTGTCATCCTGTAAGCACTGTTATATTGACAATTTGGCATGAAAAAGAATGTTGTCTCTAGCTCCGCTCTCATCTCTCTCTGCCCCCCTCCGTATCGGTCCCCCTCCTCTCTCCACAACAAACATCATTTCCCCTCACAGCCAAGTGTTCCCGGTGGTACAGTCTCTTCGCCGGTATGAATACGTTTCCACCGACTCCCTGCGTGATCATCCAGTTTTCAAAAGGCCACTTGGTGGCATGAACAATGTGTTCGTGTTTGTGCATACATACTGCCTGCTGGGCCTAGCCTACTGCCTGTTCCCTCCCCAGCTGGAGCTCTGCATACACAGCAGCAGGACAGGGTCATGTTCATTAGGACACACTGTTTCTAACCCTAACCCTTTTACAACAGAAAAGGAAAACAAGTATTATTGCCACAAGGACGTGAATTACAGGATATGCGTCACATGCCTTCCTGCTTGGCTCCAGGGTGCTGAGTCTATTGGCTGTAAGGCACAGGGCGGGTCCAGGGTGTGTGTCTTGTTAGATGGCTGGATCCCAGGTGATCCACCCATGGGAGAGTGGCATACCGGTCCTATTGTTCACAGCTCTCTGTACAGCTGCCATGGGAATGAGAGCAGGTCTGACCTCATGGAGTCACAGCTCTGTGAGAGAGGAGGTATGGAGGACAAATGACTTCTGTTCCTGATACACGGATTACTTCTTCACTGTGTTAGGATGTTGATTACATAAGGTACATGACATATTTAGTCTTTATTCCTTCATGTTGATTAATGCATTATAGTATGCCATGAAACATTGTATACCTGTCTGGTTAGTGCCAACTTGTTCTGTAATATCATAACATGAAATGACTAATTTTGTCTTAGATGATGCATTAACATACAGTATAAAACAGCCGCTATGTTCCAATGTTCACATTAGCATAGCCTTTAGAACGCATGGCCAGGTAGGATCCTAGTGTGGACACTGGGACACAGCTGGTGTTCAGAACGCATGGCCAGGTATGATCCTAGTGTGGACACTGGGACACAGCTGGTGTTCAGAACGCATGGCCAGGTATGATCCTAGTGTGGACACTGGGACACAGCTGGTGTTCAGAACACATGGCCAGGTTAAATGATCCTAGTGTGGACACTGGGACACAGCTGGTGTTCAGAACACATAGCCAGGTATGATCCTAGTGTGGACACTGTTTTGGCATCCTTATTACTTACAGACAAACATGCGGATGCACATTCCACACATGGCACAGACGTTGGCAATCTGAAGAGCCCGCCCACACTCTCCACTCATCACGCAGTTCCTGGTCTTCAGACAGCACGTCTTACAGCCGCTGTCCCCCCCGTGCTTCGTGTCCCCCTCTCCTTCCCCCTCAGACCCGCTGAAGCAGCAGCCCATGTCTGGCTGGCTGTCGGGTGACTGCTGAAAGAGAGGGAAAGGTTTCATAAATGTGTTCATATCAAATCAATATAGTGATTTGCCAATGTTTTATCAGCTGTCTGGTCACTGCTGAGAGAGTGAAGGGGGAGGGGCCTCTACCTGAAGACATGGACTAAACCACATCTAGTGACATCACAGAGGGACCCTCTACCTGAAGACATGGACTAAACCACATCTAGTGACATCACAGAGGGACCCTCTACCTGAAGACATGGACTAAACCACATCTAGTGACATCACAGAGGGACCCTCTACCTGAAGACATGGACTAAACCACATCTAGTGACATCACAGAGGGACCCTCTACCTGAAGACATGAACTAAACCACACCAGAGACACACCCACATACTCAGCACCACAATCAACAGAGTTCCCCTCCGTGGAATTGAACCCTATACTAACCCTTATTAGGCACAGTATGATGGAGTCATTTACCATGGTAGATATAAGTTCATTGTAATATGATTACCAGTTCTGATTTGCTGCTAGATCTAGCTACACAGTCATCCTTTCATCAAATACCTGTTTATATCTAAAACTAGGGCACAGTTTTTGGAATTAGGAACTGAAGCCACCAGAGAACTTTCTAATTTAAATAAATGGGGTAAACATCCCGATTGGCTGCCTGTGCTGTTTAAACATTCCGATTGGCTGCCTGTGCTGTTTAAACATCCCGATTGACTGCCTGTGCTGTTTAAAACCACAGCTGTTAAGTACATTTTACCACATATTTTGTTGCCTTGAACGTAGGTGGGGAGATAACTTGGTAGAAGAAGGAAGCGTTGCTAAGGATACAACAGATATTTGTAGAGGGAAGGTGCCCTTTAGTAAAAGGGTTAAATAGTCAAAAACAATGAGGACCAAAGCACTTCATGTAATGAAAAGTACTCTGTTATGAACAATGAGTCTGTGTTGAAGACGACAGTGAAGAACTGTACAAGGCTGAGGCACAGTGAAACTGTTAATTAAAGCAAAAACAAGAGAATTGTATAGTATTGTTATTCCAACGTTACCTTTCACCGCTTCAACAGGATCGACTCCCACTCCTATATCAAAAAATATCCTTTATATCAAAAAAATAAAACACTTCTAACTTTCTCTTAAAGTAAACTTTTTGTCTTATTCGCAGAGCAGCTCTTGGTGTGTGTGGATAATCATCCTTCCTG
This sequence comes from Oncorhynchus tshawytscha, assembly GCF_018296145.1. NCBI lineage: Eukaryota > Metazoa > Chordata > Actinopteri > Salmoniformes > Salmonidae > Oncorhynchus > Oncorhynchus tshawytscha. The sequence continues at coordinate 421,772 of NW_024609777.1, forward strand.
AAGTGTCTCTGGACACAGTGAAACTGAGGTAACACCTCTCAGAGGTAGATGCCAGACAGGATGGGTGTGTATTCAGGTTTTTCTTCTTTGTCCCAGCCAAACGCACCGCCCAATAACACATACCAGTTTAATTCTTGTGGAGGCTGGTGAGGGAAGGATCGTTCATAATTATGGCTGGAATCAAACCATATGTTTAATACTGTTCCATTTGTACCATTACAGCCTTTACTATGAGCCCATCCTCCTTCATTTAAAATGGCCACCGGTGATTCACAGCAGCAAATATTTCACATTTGACACCAAGGTGAGTGAGTGGTTTATAAGCTGCTGTCACTGAGGTTGAGGGACTGGTGGCACTGATGAACACCTGGTGGAAAAACTGGAAGGCATGCTGCTAAAGGACAGTCTAGAACAGGGCAGAGCTGCTAAAGGACAGTCTAGAACAGAACAGGGCAGAGCTGCTAAAGGACAGTCTAGAACAGGGCAGAGCTGCTAAAGGACAGTCTAGAACAGGGCAGAGCTGCTAAAGGACAGTCTAGAACAGGGCAGAGCTGCTAAAGGACAGTCTAGAACAGGGCAGAGCTGCTAAAGGACAGTCTAGAACAAGGCAGAGCTGCTAAAGGACAGTCTAGAACAAGGCAGAGCTGCTAAAGGACAGTCTAGAACAGGACAGAGCTGCTAAAGGACAGTCTAGAACAGAACAGGACAGAGCTGCTAAAGGACAGTCTAGAACAGAAAGGACAGAGCTCTAAAGGAACAGAACAGGACAGAGCTGCTAAAGGACAGTCTAGAACAGGACAGAGCTGCTAAAGGACAGTCTAGAACAAGGCAGAGCTGCTAAAGGACAGTCTAGAACAAGGCAGAGCTGCTAAAGGACAGTCTAGAACAGGGCACAGCTGCTAAAGGACAGTCTAGAACAGGGCACAGCTGCTAAAGGACAGTCTAGAACAGGGCACAGCTGCTAAAGGACAGTCTAGAACAGAACAGGACAGAGCTGCTAAAGGACAGAGCTGCTAAAGGACAGTCTAGAACAAGGCAGAGCTGCTAAAGGACAGTCTAGAACAGGGCAGAGCTGCTAAAGGACAGTCTAGAACAGGGCAGAGCTGCTAAAGGACAGTCTAGAACAGGGCACAGCTGCTAAAGGACAGTCTAGAACAGGGCAGAACAGAACAGCAATGAGGCAGGCAAGCCTGGTCCTGGTGCACTGCAGGCACTTCATGTTTTTGGTTCAACTGACCTGGAAGACCAGGTGTGTTGAATTTAGTCAATCGCTGAACTGATTAATTAGCTCAGTTGGGGTACCTGGCTGGAACAACATTCTGCAGTACCTGTGGCACTCCAGGAACAGGGTTGCCTTCCCCTGGTATTGAAGGTTGGCTCCCAAGTGGTGCAGCGGTCTAAGGCACTGCATCTCAGTGCTAGAGGCATCAGTACAGACCCTGGTTCAATTCCAGGCTATATCACAACCGGCCGTGATTGGGAGTTCCATAGGGCAGCGCACAATTGGCCCAGCATCATCCAGGTTAGGGTTTGGCCGGGGTAGACAGTCATTGTATATAACAATTTGTTCTTAACGGACTTGACTAGTTAAATAAGTAACAATTGTATGGGCTACCACAGTTGTGTGTCAACAAGGACAGAGGATGAGCTGGAGTACAGTTTAAAGGGCTAGGTAATAAATCAATGGCTCATCAACATTACTAGCAGTTCCAGCTTGCAGATAGCAGTTCAGATGATGGTAGTGTTAAGGGGAAGCAGGACATGTTCTACCAACCTTTACTTGGCGATACTTCCTCAATTCCCAACTTGGAAAGCCACAGCTGTCTTCTAAACTGCTATGGCAAGTAGCAGGCAGAATGTTGACATGTATAAATATGTACCTTCAGCTGAGTGTATTTAAGGCCAGTCTGCACCACTGATTGCCTTCAGGTGAGTGTATTTAAGGCCAGTCTGCACCACTGATTGCCTTCAGGTGAGTGTATTTAAGGCCAGTCTGCACCACTGATTGCCTTCAGGTGAGTGTATTTAAGGTCAGGCTCCACCACTGATTGCCTTCAGGTGAGTGTATTTAAGGTCAGGCTCCACCACTGATTGCCTTCAGGTGAGTGTATTTAAGGTCAGGCTCCACCACTGATTGCCTTCAGGTGAGTGTATTTAAGGTCAGGCTGCACCACTGATTGCCTTCAGGTGAGTGTATTTAAGGTCAGGCTCCACCACTGATTGCCTTCAGGTGAGTGTATTTAAGGTCAGGCTGCACCACTGATTGCCTTCAGGTGAGTGTATTTAAGGTCAGGCTCCACCACTGGGGGAGAAACAGGATTGGGTTGAGTGAAATATGTCACTGGAGTGGGTGGAATTTCCTACACCAGGGCTACGTCCCAAATGACATCCTATTCCCTACAATGGCTGTGTTTACACAGGCAGCCCAATTCTGATCCTTTTTTTCAGTAATTGGTCTTTTGACAAATCAGATGAGCGCTGGAAAAAGATCTGATTTAAAAAGATCTGATGTGATTGGTCAAAAGACCAATTAGTGGAAAAAAATATTAGAATTGGGCTGCCTGTCTAAACGTTGCCAAAGTAGACCAGCGAAAAGAGTGCCATTTGGGACAAAAGGTGAGGAGGCCTAATGTCAGAGATGGAAACCTGGGGTCTATTCAGGACAGTGCAACGGCCTAGCACTTTCAGATAGAAATGTGTTGTGTAGAACGATAGGAGTTTTATCATGTAGAATAGGGAATCATGTCAGCTGGTTCTATCGCTACATTTCTGCAACATTCAGAATGTTTCACTGCTCGGAATACACTCCTGGTGCCTCTTAGTGAAGTGTCATTGTCTTGTCTAGCTAGCTGGCTGTGCCACAGTACGACGTGCTAGCCGCACAACTCATTGGGCCATCTGTGACTGGCCTCTGTTGATAAATGAATACAAGGAAGAGACAAGGTTTTAGTCATTATTGTCAGTGTGTCTTGGGGATCACAGGGCTTAGAGGAGGGATCTGGGCCAGATAGGCCTGCTGTTACTCTATCATATTACTGGAATGCAGTGGCGTCCGGGGACGGACTGGGACGAGGCATCTGGCATTTCTAACATACCGGCCCATTTGTTTTCCTTAAGGCCCTCATGGTTGGCCTAATAATGAATGTTCTGCATTAAACACGATTTCGACAGGCTTGCTGGGCTAAAGATGGATCTACCCATCTGGCATTTGCCGGAGCTGCCCTATGGTAGTCAGTCTCTTAGTGACATATATGATATCTTATCAGTGGAATGCAGTTGGATGTAAACAATGGACGAATCTGGAGTGAAGCCACAGCATCACAAAGGCTTGGCCATGCAGATTGTGTAGGGGTCAACCCAGATTAGAGGACATGAAACAGAACTCAAACTCTCTTAGAAGTGGAGTTATTATTTAGTTAGTTACATACTACTCAGACCTGGGTTCTAATACTATTTAAAATCTTTCAAATCTTTCATTTTTCTTCCGTGTGGCGAGATTGGTGGGGTTTGTAATTTGGAGACTATTCTATTGGTTAATTAAGCCAGGCAGGCTTGATTAGGCACAGATTAAGTATTTGAAATGATTTTGAATGATATTTGAACCCAGGTCTGACGCGGCACGACTATCCCAAAACACACGATAGACTACTTCATTCATTCAGCAGTCATTTGATATCATTCCAATTAACGGGGCAAAAAAGCTGTACTTTGCACTATGAGCATTTTCTCAATGATAAGTGGCAATTAAAAAAGACAATCTTGTATTATTCTTGTTATATAAACATGTACACTACCGGTGAAAAGTTTTATAACACTCGTTCAAGGGTTTCGCTTTATTTTTCACCCTTTTCTACATTGTAGAATATTAGTGAAGATATAAAAACTATGAAATAACACATATGGAATCATGTAGTAACCAAAAAAGTGTTAAACCACCCTTTGCCTTGATGACTGCTTTGCACACTCTTGGCATTCTCTCAATCAGCTTCATGAGGTAGTCACCTGGAATGTATGTCACCTCAGATATGCATATCATTAGTATATTTGGATAGAAAACACTTTGAAGTTTCTAAAACGGTTGGAATTCTGTATGTGAGTATAACAGAACTCATATGAAAAACCTGAGAAGAAATCCAACCAGGAAGTGGGAAATCTGAGGATTGTAGTTTTTCAATTAATTCCCTATTGAAGATACAGTGGGATATTGGTCATGTTGCACTTCCTAAGGCTTCCACTAGATGTCCACAGTCTTTATAGCCTTGTTTAATGCTTCTACTGTGAGGTGGGGGCGAATGAGAGGGGAATGGGTCGGAGGTCTGGCAGAGTGCCACGAGCTCAGTCTCGCGTGCTCACGTGAGAGTTAGCTCTGTTCCATTGCATTTCTACAGACAAAGGAATTCTCCGGTTGGAACATTATTGAAGATGTATGTTAAAAACATCCTAAAGATTGATTCTATACTTTGTTTGACATGTTTCTACGGACTGTAACGGGACTTTTTTAATTTTCGTCTGCTCGTGCATCATGAATTTGGATTACTGGGCTAAACACACGAACAAAAAGGAGGTATTTGGACATAAATTATTAACTTTATCGAACAAATCAAAAATTTAGTGTGGAACTGGGATTCCTGGGAGTGTATTCTGATGAAGATCATCAAAGGTAAGTGAATATTTATAATGCTATTTCTGACTTTTGTTGACTATACAACATGGCGGATATCTGTTTTTTCTTGTTTTGGTCTCTGAGCGCTGTACTCATATTATTGCATGGTGTGCTTTTTCTGTAAAGCTTTTTTGAAATCTGACACAGCGGTTGCATTAAGGAGAAGTTTATGTAAAGTTCCATGTATAACACTTGTATTTTCATCAACATTTATGATGAGTATTTCTGTAAATTGATGTGGCTCTCTGCAAAATCACCGGATGTTTTTGGAACTACTGAACATAACACGCCAATGTAAAATGAGATTTTTTTATATAAATATGAACTTTATCGAACAAAATATACATGTATTGTGTAACATGAAGTCCTATGAGTGTTATCTGATGAAGATCCTCAAAGGTTAGTGATTAATTCTATCTCTATTTCTGCTTTTTGTGACTCCTCTCTTTGGCTGGAAAAATGGCTGTGTTTTTCTGTGACTTGGCTCTGACCTAACGTAATCGTTTGTGGTGCTTTCGCTGTAAAGCCTATTGGAAATCGGACACTGTGGTGGGATTAACAAAAAGTGTGTCTTTAAAATTGTGAAAAATACTTGTATGTTTGAGGAATTTTAATTCTGAGATTTCTGTTGTTTGAATTTGGCGCCCTGCACTTTCACTGGCTGTTGTCATATCGATCCTGTTAACAGGATCTCAGTTAACAGGGGTGCCTTCTTAAAAGTTAATTTGTGGAATTTCTTTCCTTCTTAATGCATTTGAGCGAATCCGTTGTGTTGCGACAAGGTAGGGGTGGTATACAGAAGATGGCTCTATTTGGTAAAAGACCAAGTCCATATTATGGCAAGAACAGCTCAAATAAGCAAAGAGAAATGACAGTCCATCATGACTTTAAGACGGGAAGGTCAGTCAATACAGAAAATATCAACCTTTAAAGTTTCTTAAAGTGCAGTCGCAAAAACAATCAAGCGCGATGATGAAACTGGCTCTGGAATGGAAGACCCAGATTTACCTCTGCTGCAGAGGATAAGTTCATTAGAGTTACCAGCCTCAGACCCAGAGTTACCTCTGCTGCAGAGGATCAGTTCATTAGAGTTACCAGCCTCAGACCCAGTGTTACCTCTGCTGCAGAGGATCAGTTCATTAGAGTTACCAGCCTCAGACCCAGAGTTACCTCTGCTGCAGAGGATCAGTTCATTAGAGTTACCAGCCTCAGACCCAGATTTACCTCTGCTGCAGAGGATCAGTGCATTAGAGTTACCAGCCTCAGACCCAGATTTACCTCTGCTGCAGAGGATCAGTTCATTAGAGTTACCAGCCTCAGACCCAGATTTACCTCTGCTGCAGAGGATCAGTTCATTAGAGTTACCAGCCTCAGACCCAGATTTACCTCTGCTGTTCAGTTACCAGCCTCAGATCAGAGTTACCTCTTGCAGAGGATAAGTTCATTAGAGTTACCAGCCTCAGACCCAGATTTACCTCTGCTGCAGAGGATCAGTTCATTAGAGTTACCAGCCTCAGACCCAGAGTTACCTCTGCTGCAGAGGATCAGTTCATTAGAGTTACCAGCCTCAGACCCAGAGTTACCTCTGCTGCAGAGGATCAGTTCATTAGAGTTACCAGCCTCAGAAATTGCAGCCCAAATAAATGCTTCACAGAGCTTCATTAGTCTGGTCCAGACACATCTCATATCAATGCTCAGTAGAGCTGTTCATGAATCAGGCCTTCTGGTTGAATTACTGCAGATGCTCAATAGAGCTGTACATTAGTCTGGTCCTGGTTACAGTCTCTATATTACACACCAATTTCTCAATTTCGCCAGATGCTCAGTAGATCTGCATTTTATGCTACACTGGTGTTACAGAGAAGGCTTGATATTCATCTCTGAATTACAACAACATGTAAATAAATACTGTAGTAAATAAATACTGTAGTAAATAAATACTGTAGTAAATAAAAACTGTAGTAAATAAATACATGCAAAAAGATCATCAGCGCTATTACAGATGCTCAGTAGAGCTGTTCATTAGTCTGGTCCTGGTTACAGTCTCTATATTACAGATGCTCAGTAGAGCTGTACATTAGTCTGGTCCTGGTTACAGTCTCTATATTACAGATGCTCAGTAGAGCTGTTCATTAGTCTGGTCCTGGTTACAGTCTCTATATTACAGATGCTCAGTAGAGCTGTACATTAGTCTGGTCCTGGTTACAGTCTCTATATTACAGATGCTCAGTAGAGCTGTTCATTAGTCTGGTCCTGGTTACAGTCTCTATATTACAGATGCTCAGTAGAGCTGTTCATTAGTCTGGTCCTGGTTACAGTCTCTATATTACAGATGCTCAGTAGAGCTGTACATTAGTCTGGTCCTGGTTACAGTCTCTATAGTAGTCAGATCTGTTAGTAGAGCTGTTCATTAGTCTGGTCCTGGTTACAGTCTCTATATTACAGATGCTCAGTAGAGCTGTTCATTAGTCTGGTCCTGGTTACAGTCTCTATATTACAGATGCTCAGTAGAGCTGTACATTAGTCTGGTCCTGGTTACAGTCTCTATAGTAGTCAATCTGTTAGTAGAGCTGTTCATTAGTCTGGTCCTGGTTACAGTCTCTATATTACAGATGCTCAGTAGAGCTGTACATTAGTCTGGTCCTGGTTACAGTCTCTATATTACAGATTACAGATGCTCAGTAGAGCTGTTCATTAGTCTGGTCCTGGTTACAGTCTCTATATTACAGATGCTCAGTAGAGCTGTACATTAGTCTGGTCCTGGTTACAGTCTCTATATTACAGATGCTCAGTAGAGCTGTTCATTAGTCTGGTCCTGGTTCTGGTCTCTATATTACAGATGCTCAGTAGAGCTGTTCATTAGTCTGGTCCTGGTTACAGTCTCTATAGTAGTCAATCTGTTAGTAGAGCTGTTCATTAGTCTGGTCCTGGTTACAGTCTCTATATTACAGATGCTCAGTAGAGCTGTTCATTAGTCTGGTCCTGGTTACAGTCTCTATATTACAGATGCTCAGTAGAGCTGTACATTAGTCTGGTCCTGGTTCTGGTCTCTATATTACAGATGCTCAGTAGAGCTGTTCATTAGTCTGGTCCTGGTTACAGTCTCTATATTACAGATTACAGTAGAGCTGTTCATTAGTCTGGTCCTGGTTACAGTCTCTATATTACAGATGCTCAGTAGAGCTGTTCATTAGTCTGGTCCTGGTTACAGTCTCTATATTACAGATGCTCAGTAGAGCTGTTCATTAGTCTGGTCCTGGTTCTGGTCTCTATATTACAGATTACAGTAGAGCTGTTCATTAGTCTGGTCCTGGTTACAGTCTCTATATTACAGATGCTCAGTAGAGCTGTTCATTAGTCTGGTCCTGGTTACAGTCTCTATATTACAGATGCTCAGTAGAGCTGTTCATTAGTCTGGTCCTGGTTCTGGTCTCTATATTACAGATGCTCAGTAGAGCTGTTCATTAGTCTGGTCCTGGTTACAGTCTCTATATTACAGATGCTCAGTAGAGCTGTACATTAGTCTGGTCCTGGTTCTGGTCTCTATATTACAGATGCTCAGTAGAGCTGTTCATTAGTTTGGTCCTGGTTCTGGTCTCTATATTACAGATGCTCAGTAGAGCTGTTCATTAGTCTGGTCCTGGTTCAGTCTCTATATTACAGATGCTCAGTAGAGCTGTTCATTAGTCTGGTCCTGGTTACAGTCTCTATATTACAGATTACAGTAGAGCTGTTCATTAGTCTGGTCCTGGTTCTGGTCTCTATAGTAGTGAATCTGTTAGTAGAGCTGTACATTAGTCTGGTCCTGGTTCTGGTCTCTATAGTAGTGAATCTGTTAGTAGAGCTGTACATTAGTCTGGTCCTGGTTCTGGTCTCTATAGTAGTGAATCTGTTAGTAGAGCTGTACATTAGTCTGGTCCTGGTTCTGGTCTCTATAGTACTGAATCTGTTAGTAGAGCTGTACATTAGTCTGGTCCTGGTTACAGTCTCTATAGTAGTGAATCTGTTAGTAGAGCTGTACATTAGTCTGGTCCTGGTTCTGGTCTCTATAGTAGTGAATCTGTTAGTAGAGCTGTATATTAGTCTGGTCCTGGTTCTGGTCTCTGTAGTACTGAATCTGTTAGTAGAGCTGTACATTATTCTGGTCCTGGTTCTGGTATCTATAATAGTAGTTGCAGTGAATCTGTTTAGATAAATGCATGTCTGAATCCAGCATGCCATCTACAACACAAACCATTTACTGTAGGACGGAAGGAACAAACACAGGAATGAAGAAATGAATGACTTGTTACTCACATTCACATTGAGTCTCTGAGGTCCCAGGCTGTTGTCGGTCTGTGTTGAAGACGGCGGTGCAGTTCTGTCCGAGGCCGAGGCAGAGAGTGAAGAAGGTGTAGCTACAGTCTGCTGAGCAGCAGGTGAAGCAGCCATCCAGACACACCTGGCAGGTCAGGTCACAGCAGCGGTCAGGACAGAACTCCCCGCTGTGACACTCACACAGGCACCTCTCCCCAGATCCTGCAGCCACCTGGCAGGAATCTGCACATTGTGGACAGTGATCGCACAGCTTGGAGGAAAGCAACCCCATTGGTCAAGCTTCATACATACACATATAGAGAGAAATAGTCACTAACTTTAGTGGGGAAAAATAATAGCTGTGATGACAAAAATAAAAGATCCCTTCTGCTTCTGCCCAAACTTATTCAGCATAATACCCCACTGAGCTGCAGTTCCAAGACACTTGGTCAGATGACTTTCTCAACCACATCCGACTTCCTCCTCCTCTGCTGGCAGACCATGCCTTCTTGGAAGTGAGCATTACTACATAACAACTTGAGTCAGGAGATCAAAATTCTGACCTCTTCTTTGCTTTATGTGTCTGCTTCTATTGACGTAATAATATTAGCTGCTCCGTGATGATAACAGCATGTCCTACTTTGACCGAGTGGAATGTCCGATCGACACCCCTCCACAGAGTCAACCTAACTGATAAGAACTCCATACTGCAACACTGACACTGTGTCTATCAGAGCCCCGTGACTAACTGTGATGACACAGACTAGGAGAAAGGGGTAAGTCATCATTGGGATTGTGTTCATTCGTTACCGAACAGAAGAAAACAGACTGAAACAGGGAGGGACAACATGGTCCAATAAAACGCTATTATTATTATTTTTCTTCATTGCGCAACATTTTGACCATTTCTATTGTGTGACATAATGAACAGGAGCCAGATCTGACTCACCTCATCTCCACCCTCAACAGCAGAAGAGAGGGCTGCTGGAGGACATTTAAAAGGCCTGACTAACCCATTGGATGAGCCATTTGGAGCCCTTGGTTTCTAAGAATGAAAACCAACGTCAGAACAACGTCAGTGTTCTTCGAACAGACCCGGTCTTTGTTGATCACAAAACCCACCACTCTCTCTACACCAGTGAGGTCTCTCCTCATGTCCCGACGAGGCCAGGGGTGTGTTCAGAAGTGTGAAAGGTTACGTTGGTTCAGATATGTAACGTATGAAATCGTTCGCTGTTGTACAAGACAGAGCGTCATACAGTATCTCTTAAACAAAATGCATTTTTATCTGAACAGACCCATTTTGGACCGAGGCGTGGTTGGTGCAGCTGTGACCTACATAACACAACATGGCTTCAGGGAGAGCAAAGAGAAGAGAGGTATCTGAACTAGGTCTAATGTCTGTTGGGAGAATGCAAGAATGCAAGAGAATGCAATGTCTGTTACATGTATGGATTTACACTGTGTGCATAATGTCTGTTACATGTGTAGATTTACACTGTGTGCATAACGTCTGTTACATGTGTAGATTTACACTGTGTGCATAATGTCTGTTACATGTATGGATTTACACTGTGTGCATAATGTCTGTTACATGTGTAGATTTACACTGTGTGCATAATGTCTGTTACATGTGTAGATTTACACTGTGTGCATAATGTCTGTTACATGTGTAGATTTACACTGTGTGCATAATGTCTGTTACATGTGTAGATTTACACTGTGTGCATAATGTCTGTTACATGTGTAGATTTACACTGTGTGCATAATGTCTGTTACATGTGTAGTTTTACACTGTGTGCATAATGTCTGTTACATGTGTAGATTTACACTGTGTGCATAATGTCTGTTACATGTGTAGATTTACACTGTGTGCATAATGTCTGTTACATGTGTAGATTTACACTGTGTGCATAATGTCTGTTACATGTGTAGATTTACACTGTGTGCATAATGTCTGTTACATGTGTAGATTTACACGGTGTGCATAATGTCTGTTACATGTTATATGTGTAGATTTACACTGTGTGCATAATGTCTGTTACATGTGTAGATTTACACTGTGTGCATAATGTCTGTTACATGTGTAGATTTACACCGTGTGCATAATGTCTGTATCTGATCTGTTATTAAGAAGGGACACATAACATTCCAGAAAAAGGTACATTCCTGGAGTGTTGATAGGCCTATGGACTCACTACTAATGGCTGACTGTCTGTACGCTCCGTATCTCAAAGCCATGAAAGACAGGATTACTTTGGTTGTAAAAACGCTCCAGTAGGTCAGTACAGTTGAGAAATTAAAGAGATCTACAGAAAGCTGGGACCATCCTCTCTGTAAAAACACTGGTTGCTTTCAATATTTTTGTTTCTTTTTTTTCTTCTCGCAATTGCATTGAAATATGATTTCCTTTGTCCCAGAAGGGACATTTTTCTTGGACAATACATGTTGAGTAATGATCCTTTTATGATCGCTTATGAAATAAAGGCGGGGGCACATTCCAGGAAAATTAAAGCACATCACCAGAGTGATTCCCATCCTTATAATTATCAGCTAATCACCTGTCTCCCTGTAACAACATCGTTTATGACATCACTCTGAGTGGGTGTGGTCTCCTCAATGCCTGTCTCAGTACAATGCATCTGTGGTCTCTTGTACACTGTGCTATTTGTCATCAAGTTTTCTTCCTAGAAATGTTCCTCTGCACATTACTGTAAAACTGCAGATGGAGAGAGCCAAGTTCAAAATATGTTGTCATGTTGTCATATTGTCATGTTATCATGTTGTCATGTTATCATGTTGTCATGTTGTCATGTTGTCATGTCATGTTATCATGGTGTCATGTTATCATCTTATCATGTTGTCATGTTGTCATGTCATCATGTTATCATGTCATCATGTCGTCATGTCGTCATGTTATCATGTTGTCATGTTATCAGTGACAGATATAGCATTAGAAATGTCTCACTTTGGAACACAGATTTCTCTCTCTAAAACTCTGACACACATCTGTTTTTAAAATCCTAACCATTAACCAATGGAAAAACACCATAAACATTCAAACAGTTCAACCCCATGAAGGCCAGAGGTTGAGGTGACAGAGGCCTACTGGGACTTTGAAAAGCTGAAACACAATTAGAATATCAAAACAATAAAAACAACTTACTCAGTGTATTTTTCAAATACATCTAATTAGTTTGTTCATGTCAAAATGTCTCTGGGGAGGGCTTCTCACTCAGAATTTCATTTGGAATGTCCGTACTGAGTGCAGAAGAGCGCCACAAGTCGGCCATTATGGTAGAGCACGCGACCATAACAGGAAGTGACTGGGACGTCACCGGTCGACCATATTATGTGTGTAAAACAACAAACACAGCGGCCATCTTCAGTCCTTTGCTAACAAAGGGGCCAAAGCTGTACTGCCTGAGTAAATACTGAAGATGCATGTAACCATACCAAAGAGCGAAATATACAGAATGTGTTGTACACATGCATATACCAACAAGTACCAACATATTATAGTGGAACAAGACATGTAAAAGAATGTAGTCACATAGTAGCATGGAGCTAATAACATGTTCAGATTAAACATACACCAAATTAACCATGACTGGTTATAAGTCCACTTACATGGTTAGAGACACAGTCAACACCAGCTATTGAGTGTCCAGAGAAAGGCTTGTCCATGTTAGAAAGGCTTGTCCATGTTAGAAAGCCTTGTCCATGTTATAAAGGCTTGTCCATGTTAGAAAGGATTGTCCATGTTAGAAAGGATTGTCCATGTTAGAAAGGCTTGTCCATGTTATAAAGGCTTGTCCATGTTAGATAGGCTTGTCCATGTTATAAAGGCTTGTCCATGTTATAAAGGCTTGTCCATGTTATAGGCTTGTCCAAGAAAGCTTGTCCATGTTAGAATGGCCTTGTCCATGTCCATGGAAGAAAGGCTTGTCCATGTTAGAAAGGCTTGTCCATGTTAAAGGCTTGTCCATGCTTGTCCATGTTATAAAGCTTGTCCCATGTTAAAGGCTTGTCCATGTTAGATAGGCTTGTCCATGTTAGAAAGGCTTGTCCATGTTAGAAAGGCTTGCCCATGTTAGATAGGCTTGTCCATGTTAGAAAGGCTTGTCCATGTTAGAAAGGCTTGTCCATGTTATAAAGGCTTGTCCATGTAAAGGCTTGTCCATAGATAGGCTTGTCCATGTTATAAAGGCTTGTCCATGTTAGATAGGCTTGTCCATGTTAGAAAGGCTTGTCCATGTTATAAAGGCTTGTCCATGTTAGAAAGGCTTGTCCATGTTAGAAAGGCTTGTCCATGTTAGGCTTGTCCATGTTAAAGGCTTGTCCATGTTAGAGGCTTGTCCATGGCTTGTCCATGTTAGAAAGGCTTGTCCATGTTAGAAAGGCTTGTCCATGTTAGCCTTGTCCAAGGCTTGTCCATGTTAGAAAGGCTTGTCCATGTTATAAGGCTTGTCCATGTTAGAAAGGCTTGTCCATGTTAGAAAGGCTTGCCCATGTTAGAAAGGCTTGCCCATGTTAGATAGGCTTGTCCATGTTAGAAAGGCTTGTCCATGTTAGAAAGGCTTGCCCATGTTAGATAGGCTTGTCCATGTTAGAAAGGCTTGTCCATGTTAGAAAGGTCTATTGTGACTTGAGGTGGTGCAGCTGTTGTCGCTCTGTCTGCACCTCTGGAACCAACTGAAGTAGCTTTCAGACAAAACACACACTCACATGTTCAGAGACCTCTGATTGGCTGACCATGGTCAGATGACCCAGGTCATTGGTCCGGTGGAGCAAGTCTCGCGGGATGAGGTCTGGAAGGGGTGAGAGTTCAGAGGTGTGACTATGCGGGTATGGGTTTTCTACACTGAGCACATTTGAAGCCTATAGTCTAAATAGTAAAGTCTATGTTGAATGCATCAATGATAATTCACTTTAACCAAATTGCACAGAGCTGTTTTTATCATGTACATTAATTAAAGCAGACTGGTAATTTGTATTGTTTATGTTGAGGTAGTTATGTATTTCCTGGTCATTATGGCTAATAGTGTAATAATGCTGGACGGAATTCCTAAAATATTGTGTTTTAATTGGCATTACTCCACTGATATTCTCTCTCTCTCTCTCTCTCTCTCTCTCTCTCTCTCTCTCTCTCTCTGCACACCACACACACACATGCACACACACACACACACACACACACACACACACACACACACACACACACACACACACACACACACACACACACACACACACACACACACACACTAACAATCTTGCATTCTCCCAAGCATACACACACACATACTCATTCATACAACCAAATGAATTGATCAGTCTTTGACTCTCATACAAGAGTACAAGTAACCAGAGACCCTTAATTGAACAGAGAGGAGCAGAAGTTGAGCCAGTTACAGTACGAAGGTGAACGGTAGCTCAGTGTTCAGAAAGATGAGCCAGTAACAGTACGAAGGTGAACGGTAGCTCAGTGTTCAGAAAGATGAGCCAGTTACAGTACGAAGGTGAACGGTAGCTCAGTGTTCAGAAAGATGAGCCAGTAACAGTACGAAGGTGAACGGTAGCTCAGTGTTCAGAAAGATGAGCCAGTTACAGTACGAAGGTGAACGGTAGCTCAGTGTTCAGAAAGATGAGCCAGTTACAGTACGAAGGTGAACGGTAGCTCAGTGTTCAGAAAGATGAGCCAGTAACAGTAGAAGAAAGATGAACGGTAGCTCAGTGTTCAGAAAGATGAGCCACGTTAAGTTCAGAAAGATGAGCCAGGTGAACGGTAGCTCAGTGTTCAGAAAGATGAGCCAGTTAACAGTACGAAGGTGAACGGTAGCTCAGTGTTCAGAAAGATGAGCCAGTAACAGTACGAAGGTGAACGGTAGCTCAGCTCAGAAAGTGTAACAGAAAGATGAGCCAGTAGCTCAGTGTTCAGAAAGATGAGCCAGTTACAGTACGAAGGTGAACGGTAGCTCAGTGTTCAGAAAGATGAGCCAGTTACAGTACGAAGGTGAACGGTAGCTCAGTGTTCAGAAAGATGAGCCAGTAACAGTACGAAGGTGAACGGTAGCTCAGTGTTCAGAAAGATGAGCCCAAGCCTACAATCTGCCACTCACGGCCAGTCGATTGAAAGACGCCATATGTCCACAAAATGTATCACATCCTGTCTTGGGGCTTGAAGGCTTCTCCCTGTCTAGGGCTCTGGCAGCAGACAATGAATAACAGTTTAACCAATAAAAACACTGTGAGATTTAGTGTGGCTGACGCTGGGGGACATGGCAGAGCAGGTTGATATACGACAGGCACGCAGGGCACTGAGGAAGACAAGAAGGATCAGACCACTCCAGCATTTCATCTGGATTGACAAAACACATTTCACCCACCCCCCCTCCATCCCTCCCCCTATTCATTGAGAGCTGTGCCCCAGCACCTTGTGTATCTCCATCACTCTTACCAATTGGCTGTGACGGACAGACAGACAGGGGGGGTGATAGGCAGGCAGGAGGAAGAGGAGATAAAGAGAAGGAGGAGCAGAAGAGGAGAAGGAGATTAAGAGGAAACAATGGGAAGATGAGGAAGAGAGGAGGAAGAGGAAGATGAGGAAGAGAGTAGGAGAAGGAAGGGGAGGAGGAGGAAGAGGTAGGAGGAGGAAGATGTGGAAGAGAGTAGGAGAAGGAAAAGGAGGAGTATGTGAAAAGTAGCTCTGTGGACAGTTACAGTATGCAGTAGGTAAATTGTAGCTCAGTGGACAGTTACAGTATGCAGTAGGTGATGGTGGCTCAGTGGACAGTTACAGTATGCAGTAGGTGAGGGTAGCTCAGTGGACAGTTACAGTATGCAGTAGATGGAAAGTAGCTCAGTGGACAGTTACAGTAGGTGATGGTAGCTCTGTGGACAGTTACATTATGCAGTAGGTGAATAGTAGCTCAGTGGACAGTTACAGTATACAGTAGGTGAGGGTAGCTCAGTGGACAGTTACAGTATGCAGTAGGTGAGGGTAGCTCAGTGGACAGTTACAGTATACAGTAGGTGAGGGTAGCTCAGTGGACAGTTACAGTATACAGTAGGTGAGGGTAGCTCAGTGGACAGTTACAGTATACAGTAGGTGAGGGTAGCTCAGTGGACAGTTACAGTATGCAGTAGGTGAAGGGTAGCTCAGTGGACAGTTACAGTATACAGTAGGTGAGGGTAGCTCAGTGGACAGTTACAGTATACAGTAGGTGAGGGTAGCTCAGTGGACAGTTACAGTATGCAGTAGGTGAATAGTAGCTCAGTGGACAGTTACAGTATGCAGTAGGTGAATGAGGGTAGCTCAGTGGACAGTTACAGTATACAGTAGGTGAGGGTAGCTCAGTGGACAGTTACAGTATGCAGTAGGTGAATAGTAGCTCAGTGGACAGTTACAGTATGCAGTAGGTGAATAGTAGCTCAGTGGACAGTTACAGTATGCAGTAGGTGAATAGTAGCTCAGTGGACAGTTACAGTATGCAGTAGGTGAATAGTAGCTCAGTGGACAGTCACAGTATACAGTAGATGAATAGCAGCTCTGTGTGACTCTTTCATGGCAGATGTGTCCATGAGTTCTCCTAGTTGAAACACAACTTTGGTTCAACTCTTCGTCACACAAGTCTCTCTGTTCATTTCACAGCACAACTAATTAGAGAGATATTGGGTACGGTGTACAATACAATACCATATAATACCATGGTGCTCCCTGTCTAATACCATGGTGCTCCTGTCTAATACCATGGTGCTCCCTGTCTAATACCATGGTGCTCCTGTACAATACATGGTGCTCCCTGTCTAATACCATGGTGCTCCTGTACAATACATGGTGCTCCCTGTCTAATACCATGGTGCTCCCAATACATGGTGCTCCCTAATACCATGGTGCTCCTGTACAATACATGGTGCTCCCTGTCTAATACCATGGTGCTCCTGTACAATACATGGTGCTCCCTGTATAATACCATGGTGCTCCTGTACAATACATGGTGCTCCTGTATAATACCATGGTGCTCCTGTCTAATACCATGGTGCTCCTGTATAATACCATGGTGCTCCCTGCTCTAATACCATGGTGCTCCCTAATACATGGTGCTCCTGTATAATACCATGGTGCTCCTGTATAATACCATGGTGCTCCTGTATAATACCATGGTGCCCTGTACAATACCATGGTGCTCCTAATACCATGGTGCTCCTGTACAATACAATGGTGCTCCCTGTATAATACCATGGTGCTCCCTGTACAATACCATGGTGCTCCCTGTATAATACCATGGTGCTCCTGTATAATACCATGGTGCTCCTGTGGTGCTCCTGTCTAATACCATGGTGCTCCCTGTCTAATACCATGGTGCTCCCTGTACAATACCATGGTGCTCCTGTCTAATACCATGGTGCTCCCTGTCTAATACCATGGTGCTCCCTGTATAATACCATGGTGCTCCTGTATAATACCATGGTGCTCCTGTCTAATACCATGGTGCTCCCTGTCTAATACCATGGTGCTCCTGGTGCTCCTGTCTAATACCATGGTGCTCCTGTCTAATACCATGGTGCTCCTGTCTAATACCATGGTTCTCCCTGTATAATACCATGGTGCTCCCTGTCTAATAAAATGGTGCTCCTGTGTAATACCATGGTGCTCCTGTATAATACCATGGTGCTCCTGTACAATACCATGGTGCTCCTGTCTAATACCATGGTGCTCCCTGTCTAATAAAATGGTGCTCCCTGTCTAATACCATGGTGCTCCTGTATAATACCATGGTGCTCCTGTCTAATACCATGGTGCTCCCTGTCTAATACCATGGTGCTCCTGTATAATACCATGGTGCTCCTGTCTAATACCATGGTGCTCCCTGTATAATACCATGGTGCTCCTGTATAATACCATGGTGCTCCTGTATAATACCATGGTGCTCCTAATACCATGGTGCTAATACCATGGTGCTCCCTGTCAATACCATGGTGCTCCTGTACAATACCATGGTGCTCCCTGTATAATACCATGGTGCTCCTGTATAATACCATGGTGCTCCCTGTACAATACCATGGTGCTCCCTGTATAATACCATGGTGCTCCCTGTACAATACCATGGTGCTCCCTGTATAATACCATGGTGCTCCCTGTCTAATACCATGGTGCTCCCTGTATAATACCATGGTGCTCCTGTCTAATACCATGGTGCTCCCTGTCTAATACCATGGTGCTCCTGTGTAATACCATGGTGCTCCCTGTCTAATACCATGGTGCTCCCTGTACAATACAATGGTGCTCCCTGTATAATACCATGGTGCTCCCTGTACAATACCATGGTGCTCCTGTCTAATACCATGGTGCTCCCTGTCTAATACCATGGTTCTCCCTGTATAATACCATGGTGCTCCCTGTATAATACCATGGTGCTCCTGTCTAATACCATGGTGCTCCCTGTATAATACCATGGTGCTCCTGTATAATACCATGGTGCTCCCTGTCTAATACCATGGTGCTCCTGTACAATACCATGGTGCTCCTGTATAATACCATGGTGCTCCCTGTATAATACCATGGTGCTCCTGTCTAATACCATGGTGCTCCTGTATAATACCATGGTGCTCCTGTCTAATACCATGGTGCTCCTGTATAATACCATGGTGCTCCTGTATAATACCATGGTGCTCCTGTCTAATACCATGGTGCTCCTGTATAATACCATGGTGCTCCTGTCTAATACCATGGTGCTCCTGTATAATACCATGGTGCTCCTGTATAACCATGGTGCTCCCTGTCTAATACCATGGTGCTCCTGTGTAATACCATGGTGCTCCCTGTATAATACCATGGTGCTCCTGTGTAATACCATGGTGCTCCTGTATAATACCATGGTGCTCCTGTCTAATACCATGGTGCTCCCTGTCTAATACCATGGTGCTCCCTGTCTAATACCATGGTGCTCCTGTCTAATACCATGGTGCTCCCTGTATAATACCATGGTGCTCCTGTATAATACCATGGTGCTCCTGTCTAATACCATGGTGCTCCCTGTCTAATACCATGGTGCTCCTGTATAATACCATGGTGCTCCTGTATAATACCATGGTGCTCCTGTATAATACCATGGTGCTCCTGTCTAATACCATGGTGCTCCTGTATAATACCATGGTGCTCCTGTATAATACCATGGTGCTCCTGTGTAATACCATGGTGCTCCTGTACAATGCCATATTTCTGGATAGGAGTTCATCATAGCATTCAGATTTACTGTGTACAATACATCGGTGCTCTTTCCTCGACATAAACTTCGCTCGGGGCTCTGAGAGTTCCTTTCTAATGTATTTTTATGTTTAGTTGGAGATATCATCGCTCAAGTAATCTGTCTGAAGTACTGTATGTGGGTAATGGGTTATGAGCAAGATGGGACAAAATATAATGATGATGTTTTCCTTCTTCCTGACATGAAATCCATTGAAAGGATGTCACAAATGTCACAACATTATTTTGAATACAGATGTCAAAGCTATTCCAAACATCTTTCCCTCAAAGTGCTTTTTCTTTTGGATTTATTTTCTGGAAGATCCAAAACCTCATCATTATCTTTGAGCCTATCGCCCCTGAAACACCCCGTATAGAAAACAGGTCCAACTAATTCCAGCTTTTTATAAAATTGTGTTTGAGGCATTGAACAACTTTTATAAGTGTCAACAAATGGAGATGTAATGAAGGGTGCTGGAGAGACAGAGTGACAGTCCATATGTTATGAAGGCTGCTGGAGAGACAGTGTGACAGTCAATATGTTATGAAGGGTGCTGGAGAGAAAGAGTGACAGTCAATATGTTATGAAGGGTGCTGGAGAGACAGTGTGACAGTCAATATGTTATGAAGGGTGCTGGAGAGACAGAGTGACAGTCCATATGTTATGAAGGCTGCTGGAGAGACAGTGTGACAGTCAATATGTTATGAAGGGTGCTGGAGAGAAAGAGTGACAGTCCATATGTTATGAAGGGTGCTGGAGAGACAGTGTGACAGTCAATATGTTATGAAGGGTGCTGGAGAGAAGAGTGACAGTCCATATGTTATGAAGGTCAATATGTTATGAAGGGTGCTGGAGAGAAAGAGTGACAGTCCATATGTTATGAAGGGTGCTGGAGAGACAATATGTGAAGGGTGCAGTCAATATGTTATGAAGGGTGCTGGAGAGACAGTGTGAAGTCAATATGTGACAGTCAATATGTTATGAAGGGTGCTGGAGAGACAGTGTGACAGTCAATATGTTATGAAGGGTGCTGAAGGGTGCTGGAGAGAAAGAGTGACAGTCCATATGTTATGAAGGCTGCTGGAGAGACAGTGTGACAGTCAATATGTTATGAAGGGTGCTGGAGAGAAAGAGTGACAGTCAATATGTTATGAAGGGTGCTGGAGAGACAGTGTGACAGTCAATATGTTATGAAGGGTGCTGGAGAGAAAGAGTGACAGTCAATATGTTATGAAGGCTGCTGGAGAGACAGTGTGACAGTCAATATGTTATGAAGGCTGCTGGAGAGACAGTGTGACAGTCAATATGTTATGAAGGGTGCTGGAGAGACAGTGTGACAGTCAATATGTTATGAAGGGTGCTGGAGAGACAGTGTGACAGTCAATATGTTATGAAGGGTGCTGGAGAGAAAGAGTGTGACAGTCAATATGTTATGAAGGCTGCTGGAGAGAAAGAGTGACAGTCAATATGTTATGAAGGCTGCTGGAGAGAAAGAGTGACAGTCAGTATGTTATGAAGGGTGCTGGAGAGACAGTGTGACAGTCAATATGTTACAAAGGGTACTGGGGAGACCGTGTGATAGTCAATATGTTATGAAGGGTGCTGGAGAGACACTGACAGTCAAGATGTTATGAAGGGTGCTGGAGAGACAGAGTGACAGTCAATATGTTATGAAGGGTGCTGGAGTGACAGAGTGACAGTCAATATGTTATGAAGGGTGCTGGAGAGACAGTGTGACAGTCAATATATTATGAAGGGTGCTGGAGTGACAGAGTGACAGTCAAGATATTACAAAGGGTGCTGGAGAAACAGAGTGACAGTCAAGATGTTATGAAGGGTGCTGGAGAGACAGAGTGACAGTGATTCCTTCAGTTCCCTGATATATTGAAGATAATTAAGACGAGACAAGGAGTAGGGCGTGACAAGGGCTGCATTCCAAACGGCTCCCTATTCCCTACTTCAGACAAAGGCCCATAGTGTATTACTTTTGTCCAGAGCCCTATGTAGGTGATAGAGTTACCTTACTGTAGTGCTCAAAGTGAAGACAGACTGGATCCATCCTCAGCCCCGTAGAATCATGTTGTGTGTTTGAAGGGGTGCTTTAGACCCCTGACAACCGGATCGCAGTGTGTTTCTACTGCAGTATCACAGGCTGAGTCCCACATGGCACCCTATTCCCTATATAGTGCACTACTTTTGACCAGAGCCCTATTGGCCGATTGGGATGGAGACACTCAGTGGTGTGTGTGTGTGTGTACAGGGGATCGATTGTGATTGGTTTGCCCATGCAGGGAACTGTTCAACATGTGGGATTGATTTGTGTGTGTGTGTGTGTGTGTGTGTGTGTGTGTGTGTGTGTGTGTGTGTGTGCATGCATGTGTATGTGTGTGTGTGCGTGCGTGCATTCATGCGTGCGTGTGTGTTTTGTGTGTGTGTGTGTGTGTGTCGATATGTGGGATTGACTGGGTAATGTGTGTTGACATGGAGATCAATGGTGCCCTCTGAAGCATCTGCTGTTAATGAGGTATAAAATATCAGCTGTCTGCTAGTATCTGTAGCTCGTTGACGATGTACAGTGTCATTCCCCCTCATTAAACAGATCAGCACTGATGAAACACACCCACAACACACACACACACACACACACACACACACTGTCATTTCCTCTCATTAAATACAGGAGCACTGATGAGAGTTGTCAGTCACATGGCAACAGCACAGCAACAAAACAGATTTGATTTAGTGGAATATCGCAGCGGCAAATCTACTTTCATGCTCAGCTGAACCTCAACTGGTGTTGTTGTTTACAATATCGTGTTCCTAGATGTTGTTTTTGTGGACTGATACAGAACTTTCATGCTCAGTGGAACAGCATCAAGATCAGGTTTAATATGATACGTTTGTTAGTCTTGGATTGTGTGGACGAGCTAGTATAGCAGATCTATTTTCATGCTTTACTATGATACGTTTGTTAGTCTTGGATTGTGTGGACGAGCTAGTATAAGCAGATCTATTTTCATGCTTTACTCAAACGTCATCTAGATTTTGTTTAGCATTTCATGTTGCTTCTTCTTTTACATTTTGTGGAAAAGTATCTCACTTTCCTGCTTAGTTGAACTCGTTTTTTTGAATGTCGTCATGAGGCAGAGATGTTCACAGGAGTGTTGTTGTGAGCACAGCCTTCTACCAGTCATGTAGTGGCTCATAGATGAACTACTCAAGTAGCAAGGCTTTGAAAAAGGACCATTGTGTCACACACTCATGTTTGTCTCTTGTGACGGCCACTGTGCCTGTGAGATTTCCTTCTGGCTGCCGAGATTCCACTCCACTTTTTAATGAAAGAGCACCATGGGTACTGTGTGTATATATAAATATATAAATCCAGAGCACTATGCATTAAAAAAAAAACATCCAGTTGCTGAGGGTCCATATTTGGTGGAGTTGCTATCTAGGACGACTAGCAGTATCCTTTAACAGATAAAGTACTCTAGTCCCCACTATAACCTGCGGTGTTGATATATTTATTACTTTAAGCCCAAATGGTATCCTACTCTCTTTATAGTGCATTACTTTTGACCAGAGCCTATGAGCCCAGATTAAAGGTAGTACACTATATAGGGAATATGGTACCATGTGGGACACAGGTATAGCAGTCCATCAGAGGTTGGGACACAGGTATAGTAGTCCATCAGAGGTTCGGACGCAGGTATAGCAGTCCATCAGAGGTTCGGACGCAGGTATAGCAGTCCATCAGAGGTTCAGACGCAGGTATAGTAGTCCATCAGAGGTTCGGACGCAGGTATAGCAGTCCATCAGAGGTTCGGACGCAGGTATAGCAGTCCATCAGAGGTTGGGACGCAGGTATAACAGTCCATCAGAGGTTGGACGCAGGTATAGCAGTCCATCAGAGCAGGTATAGCAGTCCATCAGAGGTTCGGACGCAGGTATAGCAGTCCATCAGAGGTTCGGACGCAGGTATAGCAGTCCATCAGAGGTTCGGACGCAGGTATAGCAGTCCATCAGAGGTTCGGACGCAGGTATAGCAGTCCATAGCAGTCCATCAGAGGTTCGGACGCAGGTATAGCAGTCCATCAGAGGTTCGGACGCAGGTATAGCAGTCCATCAGAGGTTCGGACGCAGGTATAGCAGTCCATCAGAGGTTCGGACGCAGGTATAACAGTCCATCAGAGGTTCGGACGCAGGTATAGCAGTCCATCAGAGGTTCGGACGCAGGTATAGCAGTCCATCAGAGGTTCGGACGCAGGTATAACAGTCCATCAGAGGTTCGGACGCAGGTATAGCAGTCCATCAGAGGTTCGGACGCAGGTATAGCAGTCCATCAGAGGTTCGGACGCAGGTATAGCAGTCCATCCATCAGTCCATCAGGTTCGGACGCAGGTATAGCAGTCCATCAGAGGTTCGGACGCAGGTATAGCAGTCCATCAGAGGTTCGGACGCAGGTATAGCAGTCCATCAGAGGTTCGGACGCAGGTATAGCAGTCCATCAGAGGTTCGGACGCAGGTATAGCAGTCCATCAGAGGTTCGGACGCAGGTATAGCAGTCCATCAGAGGTTCGGACGCAGGTATAGCAGTCCATCAGAGGTTCGGACGCAGGTATAGCAGTCCATCAGCGGTTGGGACGCAGGTATAGCAGTCCATCAGAGGTTCGGACGCAGGTATAGCAGTCCATCAGAGGTTCGGACGCAGGTATAGCAGTCCATCAGAGGTTCGGACGCAGGTATAACAGTCCATCAGAGGTTCGGACGCAGGTATAGCAGTCCATCAGAGGTTCGGACGCAGGTATAGCAGTCCATCAGAGGTTGGGACGCAGGTATAGCAGTCCATCAGAGGTTACGCAGGTATAGCAGTCCATCAGAGGTTCGGACGCAGGTATAGCAGTCCATCAGAGGTTTGGACGCAGGTATAGCAGTCCATCAGAGGTTCGGACGCAGGTATAGCAGTCCATCAGAGGTTTGGACGCAGGTATAGCAGTCCATCAGAGGTTCGGACGCAGGTATAGCAGTCCATCAGAGGTTGGGACGCAGGTATAACAGTCCATCAGAGGTTCGGACGCAGGTATAACAGTCCATCAGAGGTTCGGACGCAGGTATAGCAGTCCATCAGAGGTTTGGACGCAGGTATAGCAGTCCATCAGAGGTTCGGACGCAGGTATAACAGTCCATCAGAGGTTGGGACGCAGGTATAACAGTCCATCAGAGGTTCGGACGCAGGTATAACAGTCCATCAGAGGTTCGGACGCAGGTATAACAGTCCATCAGAGGTTCGGACGCAGGTATAGCAGTCCATCAGAGGTTCGGACGCAGGTATAGTAGTCCATCAGAGGTTCGGACGCAGGTATAACAGTCCATCAGAGGTTCGGCCTGATCCCAGAAGTCAGCAGAGGATGTTTCTTTTAGGTAGCTGTTACGAGAATTATGTTCTCAATGTTCATAAACCAATTCAATTAAACTACTCAGTCTGCAACCCAGGTTTTGGTTGAATGAAACAGACGGAGGCCTGCTTTGATAGTCAAAAATGTTTATTCACGAGAGCGCTAGTCCATTGTACAAAACCATTCGTTTTATACTGGCTCCTTACGCACTTACATTCACATGCAAACAGTAGGTATCCTACACACATACTACCACACAAACAGTAGGTATCCTACACACATACTACCACAAAAACAGTAGGTATCCTACACACATACTACCACACAAACAGTAGGTATCCTACACACATACTACCACACAAACAGTAGGTATCCTACACACATACTACCACACAAACAGTAGGTATCCTACACACATACTACCACACAAACAGTAGGTATCCTACACACATACTACCACACAAACAGTAGGTATCCTACACACATACTACCACACAAACAGTAGGTATCCTACACACATACTACCACACAAACAGTAGGTATCCTACGCACATACTACCACACAAACAGTAGGTATCCTACGCACATACTACCACACAAACAGTAGGTATCCTACGCACATACTACCACACAAACAGTAGGTATCCTACGCACATACTACCACACAAACAGTAGGTATCCTACACACATACTACCACACAAACAGTAGGTATCCTACACGCACATACTACCACACAAACAGTAGGTATCCTACACACATACTACCACACAAACAGTAGGTATCCTACACACATACTACCACACAAACAGTAGGTATCCTACACACATACTACCACACAAACAGTAGGTATCCTACACACATACTACCACACAAACAGAAGGTATCCTACACACATACTACCACACAAACAGTAGGTATCCTACACACATACTACCACACAAACAGAAGGTATCCTACACACATACTACCACACAAACAGTAGGTATCCTACACACATACTACCACACAAACAGTAGGTATCCTACACACATACTACCACACAAACAGTAGGTATCCTACACACATACTACCACACAAACAGTAGGTATCCTACACACATACTACCACACAAACAGTAGGTATCCTACACACATACTACCACACAAACAGTAGGTATCCTACACACATACTACCACACAAACAGTAGGTATCCTACACACATACTACCACACAAACAGTAGGTATCCTATGCACATACTGTATCACTACCCAGCCGACAGAGATTAGGGAGACCTTGGGACCTTGAGACGTACTCCCTGTCCTCTCCCAAATCTCTAGTCAGGTCAGCACCGAATTTTGCTCAGACAGTCTGTGTTTAAGATACTGTAAAGACATATTGTCCAGATATATTGTTTTACCCTAATTCTGACTAAAACTACACTCACAGATATATATTACTACCTTCTAAAACTACACACATCATCAGAATAATCTCATGATTCTAATCAATTTCATACAATTATATGGTTTCAGGGTGGAATATTCTAATCATTCATTTAAACATATAAATTCCATTAACAGTAGCCTAGCGGTTAGAGCATTGGGTAAGTAACTGAAAGTTTGCTGGTTTGAATACCCGAGCCGACAAGGTGAAGAAAATCTGACAATGTGCCCTTGAGCAAGGCACCTAGCCACCGTGCTTCTACGTCAGCATTGCTTGCTTGCTCTTTGGGTCATTAGGCTGGATTTCTGTATAGCCCTGTTGTGACATCTGCTGACGCAAAAAGGGATGTATGAATGCATTTAATTGATTGAATGACTTAACCCTAATTTGCTCCAGGGGATTGTGTCGAACTATGGCTGACGCTGTAAAACAACACATTTCACTGCACACATAGAGAGTAGGCAGTACATCAGAGAGTAGGCAGTACATCAGAGAGTAGGCAGTACATCAGAGAGTAGGCAGTACATCAGAGAGTAGGCAGTACATCAGAGAGTAGGCAGTACATCAGACACATAGAGAGTAGGCAGTACATCAGAGAGTAGGCAGTACATCAGAGAGTCAGGCAGTACATCAGAGACATAGAGAGTAGGCAGTACATCAGAGAGTAGGCAGTACATCAGACACATAGAGAGTAGGCAGTACATCAGAGAGTAGGCAGTACATCAGACACATTGAGAGTAGGCAGTACATCAGAGAGTAGGCAGTACATCAGACACATAGAGAGTAGGCAGTACATCAGAGAGTAGGCAGTACATCAGAGAGTAGGCAGTACATCAGACACATAGAGAGTAGGCAGTACATCAGAGAGTAGGCAGTACATCAGAGAGTAGGCAGTACATCAGACACATAGAGAGTAGGCAGTACATCAGAGAGTAGGCAGTACATCAGACACATAGAGAGTAGGCAGTACATCAGCGAGTAGGCAGTACATCAGACACATAGAGAGTAGGCAGTACATCAGAGAGTAGGCAGTACATCAGACACATAGAGAGTAGGCAGTACATCAGAGAGTAGGCAGTACATCAGACACATAGAGAGTAGGCAGTACATCAGAGAGTAGGCAGTACATCAGACACATAGAGAGTAGGCAGTACATCAGAGAGTAGGCAGTACATCAGACACATAGAGAGTAGGCAGTACATCAGCGAGTAGGCAGTACATCAGACACATAGAGAGTAGGCAGTACATCAGAGAGTAGGCAGTACATCAGACACATTGAGAGTAGGCAGTACATCAGAGAGTAGGCAGTACATCAGACACATAGAGAGTAGGCAGTACATCAGAGAGTAGGCAGTACATCAGACACATAGAGAGTAGGCAGTACATCAGACACATAGCGAGTAGGCAGTCCATCAGAAAGTAGGCAGTACATCAGAGAGTAGGCAGTACATCAGACACATCGAGAGTAGGCAGTCCATCAGAGACTAGGCAGTACATCAGAGAGTAGGCAGTCCATCAGAGACTAGGCAGTACATCAGAGAGTAGGCAGTACATCAGAGACTAGGCAGTCCATCAGAGAGTAGGCAGTCCATCAGAGACTAGGCAGTACATCAGAGAGTAGGCAGTACATCAGAGAGTAGGCAGTACATCAGAGACTAGGCAGTCCATCAGAGAGTAGGCAGTCCATCAGAGACTAGGCAGTACATCAGAGAGTAGGCAGTACATCAGAGAGTAGGTAGTACATCAGAGACTAGGCAGTCCATCAGAGAGTAGGCAGTCCATCAGAGACTAGGCAGTACATCAGAGAGTAGGCAGTACATCAGAGACTAGGCAGTACATCAGAGAGTAGGCAGCACATCAGACACATAGAGACTAGGCAGTACATCAGAGACTAGGCAGTACATCAGAGACTAGGCAGTACATCAAACATGTAGGCAGCACACATAGAGAGTAGGCAGTACATCAGACCAGAGCCCACTGAGAGTAGGCAGTACATCAGACCAGAGCACACTGAGAGTAGGCAGTACATCAGACCAGAGCCCACTGAGAGTAGGCAGTACATCAGACCAGAGCCCACTGAGAGTAGGCAGTACATCAGACCAGAGCCCACTGAGAGTAGGCAGTACATCAGACCAGAGCCCACTGAGAGTAGGCAGTACATCAGACCAGAGCCCACTGAGAGTAGGCAGTACATCAGACCAGAGCCCACTGAGAGTAGGCAGTACATCAGACCAGAGCACACTGAGAGTAGGCAGTACATCAGACCAGAGCCCACTGAGAGTAGGCAGTACAGTACATCAGACCAGAGCCCACTGAGAGTAGGCAGTACATCAGACCAGAGCACACTGAGAGTAGGCAGTACATCAGACCAGAGCCCACTGAGAGTAGGCAGTACATCAGACCAGAGCCCACTGAGAGTAGGCAGTACATCAGACCAGAGCCCACTGAGAGTAGGCAGTACATCAGACCAGAGCCCACTGAGAGTAGGCAGTACATCAGACCATGTAATATCTTAGCAGTCTCAGTACACTTCCAGCAGAAAGCTCTATTTTTCATTCTCATTGAACCACATTGTAGACGTCGATATTACACTAAGAAATTGATTGGTTAACACATATAACAGTTTGTTTGTTTTCACTGCCTGGATAGAACTTAGTCTTGGATGTAAGCTACAGTAACACTTCACCTTGGCACGCTGAACTGTACCAACATGGAGGACATATAGATTCAATGAAGAAAAGGTGTCAACCTATTAGCAACAAGCCCATCCCCATCGTTATCGATCCAAGGTCAACAGCTCTCCTCAAACCTTTCCACATGGAGTGCTCTGGACAATGTTGACATGTTTAGAACCATCTAATGTTAA
Source organism: Oncorhynchus tshawytscha (assembly GCF_018296145.1). Lineage (NCBI taxonomy): Eukaryota > Metazoa > Chordata > Actinopteri > Salmoniformes > Salmonidae > Oncorhynchus > Oncorhynchus tshawytscha. Next base: position 450,664 of record NW_024609777.1, read on the forward strand.
AAACACATCCACGATGTATAGGTTCAGCTCCAAAAGAAAGGGGGTCAACCAATCAGCAACAAGCCCACACCACTTTGGACATCTACAGCACCCCGTGTCACAGGAAGGCCAAGAAGATCAAGAAGGTAATCAAAGACCTCAGTCACTCGAGCCAAGGCCTGTTCACCCTGCTACCATCTAGCAGGCGGAGACAGTACAGGTTCATCAAAGCTGGGATCGAGAGACTGAAAAACAGCTTCAATCTCCAGGCCATCAGGCTGTTAAACAGACACCACTAGCCAGCTTCTGCCCAGTACCCTGCCCTGAACTGAGACACTGTTCTAGTCGGCTATTACTGTTCTATTACTGTTCTATTACTGTTCTGTTACTGTTCTATTACTGTTCTGTTACTGTTCTATTACTGTTCTGTTACTGTTCTATTACTGTTCTGTTACTGTTCTGTTACTGTTCTATTACTGTTCTGTTACTGTTCTATTACTGTTCTATTACTGTTCTGTTACTGTTCTATTACTGTTCTGTTACTGTTCTGTTAATGTTCTGTTACTGTTCTATTACTGTTCTGTTACTGTTCTATTACTGTTCTGTTACTGTTCTGTTACTGTTCTATTACTGTTCTGTTAATGTTCTGTTAATGTTCTGTTACTGTTCTATTACTGTTCTATTACTGTTCTGTTAATGTTCTGTTACTGTTCTATTACTGTTCTGTTACTGTTCTGTTACTGTTCTGTTACTGTTCTGTTAATGTTCTATTACTGTTCTGTTACTGTTCTATTACTGTTCTATTACTGTTCTATTACTGTTCTGTTACTGTTCTGTTAATGTTCTGTTAATGTTCTATTACTGTTCTGTTACTGTTCTATTACTGTTCTGTTACTGTTCTGTTACTGTTCTATTACTGTTCTATTACTGTTCTGTTAATGTTCTGTTAATGTTCTGTATTATGTCATGTTTCAGGTTTTGTGTTGGACCCCAGGAAGAGTAGCTGCTGCTTTTGCAACAGCTAATGGGGATCCTAATAAAATACCAAATAAAATAGCACACAGTACTCTACCCCACACCTTAGTGACTGCCCTATGTACATAGTCATTGAACACGGATAACTTGAATAATGTTCACATAATGTTTATTGTTCTGAAATCTTTTCTGTAGTTAGACACTGCAACATTATTTAGTTGAAATTGAATTTGATCTCTGAGAAATCCTTTCTAATAACCTCTTAACCTGACAGTCTCTGAAATCGGCACTAGAATTACTTACAAAAATATGTACATGTGTACGTTACATATTTTATTGATTTCCCACCGTTTTGTAAGTCAGAAGACAACCATCCACAACTTCCTAGGACAATGTAAACGTCCTCTGTCAAATAATCTTGTATTTGCCTCCCTCTGGTGGTCGGCTGCATCATTACATCCATTTATATCACTTCACTGCAACGTTACGTCAAAGCGGCGGTCCTTAGAAAAACATTTATCCAGCTCGACTGCTTCACGACATGAGCAGGCGGATCTAAATACAGAACTTCCATAGTGGTACGATGAAGAATGCAGTACATCAGACAGTTAACAAATTCTTATTTACAATGACGGCCTAGGAACAGTGGGCTAACTGCTTTGTTCAGGGGCAGAACGACAGATTTTTACCTTGTCAGCTCGGGGATTTGATCTAGCAACCTTTCGGTTTCTGGCCCAATGCTCTAACCACTAGTTTACCTGCTGGTTACTGGCCCAATGCTCTAACCACTAGGCTACCTGCTGGTTACTGGCCCAATGCTCTAACCACTAGGCTACCTGCTGGTTACTGGCCCAATGCTCCTACCACAAGGCTGCCTTTCAGTTATTGGCCCAATGCTCTAACCACTAGGCTACCTTTCGGTTACTGGCCCAATGCTCTAACCACAAGGTTACCTGCTGGTTACTGGCCCAATGCTCTAACCACTAGGCTACATGCTGATACTGGCCGAACGCTCTAACCACTAGGCTAACTTTCAGTTATTGGCCCAACGCTCTAACCACTAGGCTACCTTTCAGTTATTGGCCCAACGCTCTAGTGGTTAGAGCACAAGTAAATAAGTAATTTTGTGTGTAAATGTATTAGGATAGTACTGATAAACACTTTCTGCACAGCTGGCGCTAGAAACAATCATAAGCATTTCACCTCACCTGCTTTAACATCTGCTAATCTATGTATGTGTCAAATACACTTTAATTTGATATTAATGATCACTATTGATCGGACAACATCAACAGAACCCTTACTAGATTCCAGTCAACACCAGCTCAATAAGCCTGCATGGGCGACTTTACCAGATTCCGGTCAACACCAGCTCAATAAGCCTGCATGGGCGACTTTACCAGATACCAGTCAACACCAGCTCAATAAGCCTGCATGGGTGACTTTACCAGATTCCGGTCAACACCAGCTCAATTAGCCTGCATGGGCGACTTTACCAGATTCCAGTCAACACCAGCTCAATAAGCCTGCATGGGCGACTTTACCAGATTCCAGTCAACACCAGCTCAATAAGCCTGCATGGGTGACTTTACCAGATTCCGGTCAACACCAGCTCAATAAGCCTGCATGGGTGACTTTACCAGATTCCAGTCAACAGAACCTTTACCAGATTCCAGTCAACAGAACCTTTACCAGATTCCAGTCAACAGAACCTTTACCAGATTCCAGTCAACAGAACCTTTACCAGATTCCAGTCAACAGAACCTTTACCAGATTCCAGTCAACACCAGCTCAATAAGATTCAGATTCAGTCAACACCAGCTCAATAAGCCTGCATGGGTGACTTTACCAGATTCCAGTCAACAGAACCTTTACCAGATTCCAGTCAACAGAACCTTTACCAGATTCCAGTCAACAGAACCTTTACCAGATTCCAGTCAACAGAACCTTTACCAGATTCCAGTCAACACCAGCTCAATAAGCCTGCATGGACGACAGATGAAGGGCTGATATAGTACTCTGGTAAATGTTTACATGTTCAGAACCAGCTATAGTAAAAGAAGAAAACACACAGGAAACACAAAGAAACCTAGAACATGTTGTGATGGATTACCAGGCTGGAAACACAAAGAAACATAGAACATGTTGTGATGGATTACCAGGCTGGAAACACAAAGAAACCTAGAACATGTTGTGATGGATTACCAGGCTGGAAACACAAAGAAACAGAACATGTTGTGATGGATTACCAGGCTGGAAACACAAAGAAACAGAACATGTTGTGATGGATTACCAGGCTGGAAACACAAAGAAATAGAACATGTTGTGATGGATTACCAGGCTGGAAACACAAAGAAACCTAGAACATGTTGTGATGGATTACCAGGCTGGAAACACAAAGAAACCTAGAACATGTTGTGATGGATTACCAGGCTGGAAACACAAAGAAATATAGAACATGTTGTGATGGATTACCAGGCTGGAAACACAAAGAAATATAGAACATGTTGTGATGGATTACCAGGCTGGAAACACAAAGAAATACAGAACATGTGATGGATTACCAGGCTGGAAACACAAAGAAGCATAGAACATGTGATGGATTACCAGGCTGGAAACACAAAGAAGCATAGAACATGTTGTGATGGATTACCAGGCTGGAAACACAAAGAAGCATAGAACATGTTGTGATGGATTACCAGGCTGGAAACACAAAGAAGCATAGAACATGTGATGGATTACCAGGCTGGAAACACAAAGAAGCATAGAACATGTGATGGATTACCAGGCACCAGGAGCTCAAAGACAACTGTCACCCCTTTACTTGAACAAGGACAGGGTGCTAGTATCTGCTCACTTTTATCCTACTATGATAGTACTATTACACTACTCAACAGCAATGCACTACAGCAAGCAATGCAGGTCTAGAAACACGGTGGCTAGGAAAAACTCCCTAGAAAGGCCAAAACCTAGGAAGAAACCTAGAGAGGAACCAGGCTATGTGGGGTGGCCAGTCCTCTTCTGGCTGTGCCAGGTGGAGATTATAACAGAACATGGCCAAGATGTTCAAATGTTCATAAATGACCAGCATGGTCGAATAATAATAAGGCAGAACAGTTGAAACTGGAGCAGCAGCACGGTCAGGTGGACTGGGGACAGCAAGGAGTCATCATGTCAGGTAGTCCTGGGGCATGGTCCTAGGGCTCAGGTCCTCCGAGAGAGAGAAAGAAAGAGAGAAGGAGAGAATTAGAGAATGCACACTTCGATTCACACAGGACACCGAATAGGACAGGAGAAGTACTCCAGATATAACAAACTGACCCTAGCCCCCCGACACATAAACTACTGCAGCATAAATACTGGAGGCTGAGACAGGAGGGGTC